>NC_089840.1:294368114-294443114 GCF_035609145.1 Eleutherodactylus coqui | reverse complement strand
GTTAAGGGGTTAACACTGCAAGGTATCTCTGATGTAGGAATGATTTCCTTAGTGTATTGTGTTCCTGTTGCTGATATCACTCTTCTCATTTGCTGCTCATGCATTTTCTTGTGCAAGAGTTAATTACTGCAATGATTAAAACTAGTGCCAAGTAACAGGAAAGGAAATGTAACACAAGTTCCCAATGTGTTACCAGAATGATAATCCCACCATTTTCGTGACAGCATATAGTCACCACCTTGTTAACGATTAGGCTTAGGTTTATGGTCACCTGCCTCCTCCTCACATCAGATCAGAGTACAATGTACTCAGCAGACATAGCGGTGACTTTACTCTGCCGCAGTTTCCAGGCTGTTTCGCACATAATCTCTCATTTCATATTTAGACGTCTCCTTCTTTATCAGCATTCTGGATTTGACTCCAGCTTTTATGGTGCCTTGACTGAAGTAGCTCAGAATCTAACGATGGACTTAGCGGTTGTCCGGTACTTTTCTCTGCTTCCAGTGTTGTCTGCACTGACAGCGGCCCAGCGATCAGCAGGTATCCTGAGTGGCGGACCCCCACCGACCCACTATTGATGAGCTATCCTGATGGGAAGTCCTGGACAACCACTTTAATGATTTTTCTCACTGTAAATGGCAACCTTTGATAACTTATATTTGTGCTTCATTATCAGATGATTACAATAATAATTCGCTATTCATTCATTATTGTAAACCAATAATACCAGCAGATGATTAGAATACTTCTTCACCCGTGACCGTTAGAATTTATACAGGAACTGACACACACGTGGGAGGACACCCTGATGGATTGTGATACTGTATATCCTTCAGTCCAACTCTTATTATAACATTGTATATACACTACAGTATGACTCGAATTGTGACATTGTATATACCCCCCCCCCCCACTGTTCCCCTGAAAATAAGACATACCCTGGAAATAAGACATAGCATGATTTTCCAGAATTTTTGAGGATGCAAAATGATTTTTCAGGCTTTTTGAGGATGCTTGAAATATAAGCCCTACTCCAAAATTAAGCCCCGCTAACAGTTAATTAAAAAAGTCAATTTAAATAGTGTCCAGGCAGCTATACATGTAAAAAAGTTAAATCTTTTTGAACAAAAATTAATATAAGACACTGTCTTATTTTCGGGGAAACGGGGTATCACCCTGGCTGTATGTATGTATGTATGTATGCACACTCCAACTGATTGTCACATTGTATGCAATCATCCTGACTCGAATTGTGGCATTGTATATACTCACCCTGACTGTATGTATGTATTGTATATACACTTGCTGGCACTTTATATACTCACCCTGACTGTGTGCTATTTGTACTGTATGTATATATACACACTCCAACTGATTGTCACATTGTATGCAATCATCCTGACTCGAATTGTGGCATTGTATATACACTCTATACACTCGCTGGCACTTTATATACTCACCCTGACTGTGTGCTATTTGTACTGTATGTATATATACACACTCCAACTGATTGTCACATTGTATACAACTACAGACAAAAACTCCACAGCACTTGTGACAAACATTTGTGATGAATAATTGGGGTTGTATTGAATTCTCCAACATGTGACTCCTTCCACGTACGAGAAGCTCCTATCCAGGACGTAAAAGTGGGATGAGGCAACAGCCGCAGTTTGGACACACAGACGATTGGGTTTTAAATGACCTTTAACAATCAGAAAGGTTACTGTGGAGTCAATACTGTGGCTGATACATTTATCCAGTTCCATCGATTACACGCTGGATAGAAGGAAGGAGCCACATGTTAGAGAAAGAAAACCCAAATCATTTATCGCAAATATTTGTCACGTGTGCCGTGGTGGCGGTTTATTTTTTGCCTGGGATAGTACGGATTAATTTTGATCCCCCACCCATACCGTAATTATCTCAGATGGTGCGCAGGATTTTGGTATTGTATACACACCCTGATCCGATTGTGACATAATATACACTGCGATTATGACACTGCAGATACACAGTCACATCACATAAACTCACCCTGACTGTCAGTGACTCTGGGACATTATATACAGTCACCCTGATCGGATTGTGTAGTTTACACTCACGTGGACTCTGATCGTGACATTATATAAACTCACCCTGACTGATCGTGACATTATAAAAACTCACCCTGTCTGATCGTGACATTATATAAACTCACCCTGACTGATCGTGACATTATATAAACTCACCCTGACTGATCGTGACATTATATAAACTCACCCTGACTGATCGTGACATTATATAAACTCACCCTGACTGATCGTGACATTATAAAAACTCACCGATTGATCGTGACATTATATAAACTCACCCTGACTGATCGTGACATTATATAAACTCACCCTGACTGATCGTGACATTATATAAACTCACCCTGACTGATCGTGACATTATAAAAACTCACCGATTGATCGTGACATTATATAAACTCACCCTGTCTGATCGTGACATTATATAAACTCACCCTGTCTGATCGTGACATTATATAAAAATGTACATTCGAGGTTTAGCTATAAAACATTGCTTATTGGACTGTTTACCATAACCGTTTTTCGTATACACATTTAACCCTACGGGGTCTGGTAACTTCTTACATCACAACGAATAATTCACTTTTCTATCCATGTATATAAAAATAAACATTTCCACACTATTCCATGATCGTGACATTATAGTAACTCCCCCTGACTGATCGTGACATTACATACAGCCACCCTGATCGGACAGTTTTATACTCTTTGTGTGACACTGGCTGCTCACACGTGTTGAGGGGATCGGATCCCCCCCAGCAGCCCCCTGATCACTGTGGGGTCTATAAGGAGGAGGCGGGATACAATGTATCTAAGTGCAGATCGGCACAAAACCCCCCAGGAATCCCCTCCCCGGACTTACTTGTGTCCCAGCTGAGGGCGGATGGCTCCCCCGGGCTGTTCCTGCTCTCGGGGGTCCCTGGCCTGACTCATGGCTGCCAATAGCATTCAGGAGCAGCAGCAAATCCCCCCGACGGCTGCGGTCACATCCACTGCAGGGCTGAGCGGCAGGAGGGTGGGCTGTCAAAACAAACATGCCGGGGGGCTGCGGGCTCGTCCTCCCTGCACGCCCGGTCCTGCCCCTTCAGCTTAACCCTTCCCAGCCCAGGAGACCCTGATATCACCTCAACCCCCCAGGAAAGTTTACTCTAAGTACTGCCCATAAGAGTTAACTCTTTCCAAGCCAGGACACTGCAGTGCCACTGGCATCCCTCCAACTGTCCTTCATGGCCCATGATAACTCCAATCCAGGACACCAGAGACCCTCCACCACCCCTCCTGTCATCCCCTCCATCGTAGGACATCGTAGGACTATGATATCACACGTACAGTTATCTCTGAGTACTTCTTCTCCATCCCAGGACAGTAGAGACCCTCCAGCACCTATCCTGTCATCTATATGTGACCCCCTCCACCCCAGGACCCTAGAGACTCTGATATAATTCCTCCTGTCATCTATATGTGACCCCCCCCCCCTCGATATCACCTCCCTTCTGTCATCTATATGTAACCAGCCTCCCTCCCAGAATATCTGAGACCCTCCACTGCCCCTCCTGTCTTCTATATGTGACCCCTTCATCCCATGACACCCTCCTGTCATCTGTGTGATCCCCTCAATCCAAGTACACCAGAGACTCTGGTATCACTCCTCCTGTCATCTATATGTAACCAGCCTCCATCCCAGAATATTTAAGACCCTCTACCATTCATTCCTCCTGTCATCTATGTGTGACCCCCTTTCCATCCCAGGACACCAGGAACCCTCCAGCACCTCTTTCGTCATCAATGTGTGACCTCCCTCCATTCCAGGACACCGTAGACTCTGATATCACTCCTCTTATCATCTATATGTAACCTGCTTCATCTCAGAACACCAGAGACCCTATTTCATTTATATATGACTCCCCTCCATCCCAGGACACCAGTGACTGATATCATCCCTCTTGTCATCTATATGTCACCCCCTTTCCATCCCAGGATACCAGAGACCCTGATATGACCCCTCCTGTTATCTATATTCGACACCAAAGACCCTCATCCACACATCCTGTCATCTTTATGTACCCCCCCCCCCCCATCATCCCAGGACACCAGAGAGCCCCCAAGCCCTTACTGTCAATTATATGTGCGCTCTCCATCCCAGAGCACCAGAGACCCTCCATCACCCCTTGTGTCATGTATATGTAAGCCTTCTCCATCCCGGGACAGTAGAGGCCCTCCACCCCTCTTGTCATCTATATGTGACCCCACCATGACAGAACACTAGAGACCCTCCAGACTTATATCACTGCCATCTATATGTAACCAGCCTCTATCCCAGGATATCTGAGACCCCCCCCCCTCTGTCATGTATATGTGATACCCTCTGTCCCATAACGCCAGAGACTCTGATATCACCCCTCCTGTCATCTATATGTAACCAGACTCCATTCCAGAATATTTGAGACCCTCTACCATCCCTCCTGTCATCTATATGTAACCCCCTCCATCCCAGGACACCAGAGACCCTCTTTCATTCATATATGACTCCCCTCCATCCCAGGACACCAGTGACTGATATTACCGGGTTCCACCGCAGTTGAAGGACCGAGGAATTGTTGTTTCTTAAGACAAATAGCTTTTAAAATAGGCAATGTTTAGACACAGTTTAAATAACAACCTGAGAGCTCTTTCACGTGGGTGTCAGCGTTTTTACGTTTGCCCCCTCGTGACGTAAAAACGCATGAATGTGCACGCAAATCTAACGTTTGTGTGCCCGTTTAGACGCCCCAAGCCCGCAATGCCGTCGGGCAGGGGAAGATAGTTCATGTCTGCTAAACTGTCCCCCCCTTCCCCTCACCTCGCCAGCTATCAGCAAGGGGAGGAGGTGGGACGGGGCGGGAGCTGGTGTGCTAAGCTCCCACCCCCTCCGATTGCTGGCTGCCAACAAGGGGCGGAGAGGGGGTGGGAGCTTAGCACACTAGCTCCACCCTATCCCGCCCCCTCCCATTGCAAACAGCCGGCAAGGAACAGAGAGGAGAAGAGAAGGGGGAGGGAGTTTAGCAGTCACGCTGCTAAACTCCCTCCCACCTCCCCCTCCGGTAGGCCGTCATAGGCTCCCATAGGAGTCTATGCAGCTGCTGACATATTACGGCCAGAAAGATAGTTCCAAGACTATCTTTCCTGCCCGGCGCTATTTTGGCCGTCCGAGCGCTTTTACGCCATGGGAATACGCCCATCTGAACTGATGCATTGGAATCCAATGCATCAGATGGTAGCGTATATCGTCCAGCCGTGAAAACGGCAGCCAATATACACTCGCGTGAAAGAGCCCTGAGAGATGGAGAGGTGGGAGATTTCCAATTTATAACAATTAGTAAGTAGGCGGTTAAAAGAACATGGCCTACTAATCTTGGAAACTCAGAAGGGATCTCTTCAATCCCCAGCGAGTAGAGAGCCAAGGCTCCGTAAGGCCCTAGAGGGGTCGCCTAGTTGTAAACTTAATGACCAATCCTCATTGCAGGTCACCAATAGCAGATTGGTGGGGGTCAGTTGCCCAGGACCACCACCGATTAGCTGTTTGCCAGGCTATTCAAAACAGCATTAGTTCTTGGTATGCTGGCACACAGTCAGGGATTTTATCAGGTGCATGATTAACCAGTTATACCGAACAGGTGATAATGATAAGCATTGTCATATGTAGGTTAAAACACAGTCAGTAACTGAAAAAGAAACAGCTGTGTAGGAGGCTCTGCTAGTGAGAGGCCTGGGACGGGGGGGTCAGAAACGCTATCTTTTCTCCTTAGGGAGAGCAACTATACTATAAACTAAGTGAGCAGACTCAAATGGCCACGCACGCTCCTCTGGGTAATAAGCCAGACTCCTACTGTACACTGATGAAGGGCAAAAACCCTGAAACAGCTGTATGTACATGGAGTCTGGCTTTGCAGACTTTGCAGACGTTGCTTTTCCTGATCATTGTAACAAGGCTTGTATAAAAAGTCTGACTTTGGCTTGAAGGAATGCTGCCTTTCAATAGGTGGCGCTGTGGAGGATTTATTCCATCTCCCTTATTTGAATAAATGTTCACACACGGAAATTTGAGACTTAAAAAACACAAGACAGTCTGAGCACAGAGATAAACACTAAATCAGTCCACTGAGCTGAGGAATGTGACAGTTTTATGATGTCTCTTATCACTAATGCACACATAAAAAGATAGAGGAAGATAGACATACTACCTTAACAGCACCACCTAATGGATGGAAACATTCTTACAATCAATTTCAGAATTTTTATTTTGGGAGTATACGTTTATGGCCATGTTTGACACCCTCAAGAATGGAATGAACCTCAGCCCGGGATTCTTGCATAAGTGTTCATTCATTAGCCTGACGAAGGGGGGAATATCCCGAAAGCTTGCTATAACATCATGTATTTTTGTTAGCCATCAGAAGGTATCATATCTACAAGACTATTTGGTTTCTCTTACTGAGAATAATCACACTTTTCACATGGCAGCCGCACACACAAGGGGGTCACATGAATGTGTCCACAACATTAATATACTTCCGTGGCTGCCCAGTTGCCAGACCTATTAGGAATAGAATATGCATGGGACCATCTGGGGTGCCAACTTCCATAGTCTACGAGTTTCAATGTTCCAGAGACTCAGTTACAGCAAATGTGGAGTGATATGCTGCAGGATATCATACAGAACCTGTATGCCTCCATGTCTGCCTTTATCACATCTTGTATCCAAGGTACAGGCGGTATAACAGGGTGCTAGAGCCTCCATGCTTGACTGTATCACATCTTGTATTCAAGCTACAGGCGGTACAACAGGATACTGGAGCCTCCATACTGGCCAGTATCACATCTTGTATCCAAGCTAGAGGCGGTACAACAGGGTACTAGAGCCTCCATGTCCACCCGCATCACATCTTGTATCCAAGGTAGAGGTGGTACAACAGGGTACTAGAGCCTCCATGCCCACCCATATCACATCTTCTATCCAAGCTAGAGGCGGTACAACAGGGTACTAGAGCCTCCATGCCCCCCATATCATATCTTGTATCCAAGACAGACGTGGTACAACAGGGTACTAGAGCCTCCATGCCCACACATATCACATGTTGTACCCAAGCTAGAAGCGGTACAACAGGGTACTAGAGCCTCCATGCCCATGCATATCACATCTTGTATCCAAGCTAAAGGCAGTAAAACAGGGTACTAGAGCCTCCATGCCCCCGTATCACATCTTGTATCCAAGTTAGAAGCGGTACAACAGGGTACTAGAGCCTCCATGCCCCCTGTATCACATCTTGTATCCAAGCTACAGGCGGTACAACAGGGTACTAGAGCCTCCATGCCTCCCGTATCACATCTTGTATCCAAGTCAGAGGCAGTACAACAGGGTACTAGAGCATCCATGTCCCCCGTATCACATCTTGTATCCAAGCTAGAGGCGGTACAACAGGGTACTAGAGCCTCCATGCCCCCCGTATCACATCTTGTATCCAAGCTAGAGGCAGTACAACAGGGTACTAGAGCCTCCATGCCTGCCCGTATCACATCTTGTATCTAAGCTAGAGGTGGTACAACAGGGTACTAGAGCCTCCATGCCCCCCGTATCACATCTTGTATCCAAGCTAGAGGCAGTACAACAGGGTACTAGAGCCTCCATGCCTGCCCGTATCACATCTTGTATCTAAGCTAGAGGTGGTACAACAGGGTACTAGAGCCTTTCTACAAGAGGTCGGTTCTCCACAATAAATGATCCTTTTGCTCTGATGTTGTAATCACCTGCTTACATCAATGTTACAATCACACAAAGTTTCATCCTGACAACTTCTAGGGGTGGGATGTTACTGACAATGTGTATATATATATATACTCTAGGGTAGGGATTGTTTTGACGATGAGGGTAGATTCCTCCCTGTGTTGTGATCAGTTCTGACTAAGATCTGTCTGCAACAAGGAGCCTCTGGGTGATGGTTTCCAGGTAGCCATAGGAGACTTTTCCTCTATACTGGAAAGTGATTACAGCACAGAAGTGAATGCAGATTTATAATAAACTTGCCGAATTTCACTTCTGTTCTCCAACAAAATCCTCTATTTGTCCTTTTTGGGCATTTTTTGGCATTTAGCAAAGCTAAAAACATACAAAATTTTCATGCCTTCCACACAGACCTGAAAGATTTACGATTGCGTTATCCTTCTTGTGATCCTAGTGAGATCCTACTAATGATCCCTTTAACATGGTCTAATCCATGATGTAGTAAATCAAATCACTGCCCTCTCTGCTTTCCAGAGAGTGCAGTCCACCTGCTCCGAGACCACCTCGTCACCCTCTCATCTGCCATGTCCCACATTCCTGCAGCGGCTCATGTTTCTCTGGATGGAACAGTTTTGATGCCGTATACTCCATCTGTATCGCCAATCTCAGTTTATCCGAGTCAGTATTGCAGGTGTCCATCCGCTTGTGCTGCAGTGCCCGCCATATTGATTATTCCACACCGTCCCCTTCAGGGTAAATGCACACGGGCGGAGATTCCGCAGCAGGATTTCTGCCCGTGCACGCTGCCATAGGATTGCATTAGATAATGCAATCCTACGCAGACAGACGCAATTTGACCGCGTGCAAACTTGCACAGTAAACGAATTGCGGCATGTCCTATTCCTGTGCGAGCCTCGCAGAGGACCGCACAGAATCATCAATGCTGACGCGCCAGCTCCGCTCTGCACATGTGCGGGCTGGGCGGCAGCCGGCACATAGCAGAGCGGAGGAGATGCCGGGGAGAGGTGAGCTGCAGGTATCACTGCAGGGGCACAGCTTGCACCCCGCTGTGAGAATTCTTGCAGCTGGATCCTACCCGGCCGTCTGCGGGAGGCCTTACTCATCACAACTGTTATATACAGTATATACACAACATTAAAACTTCATCACTAAGAAGGAAAACCTGTAATGTTGTGCAAATCGAGAAATCAAGGATGTTGAAGGTCAATTGGTAAGATATGCAAATATTTAAATTTTCAAGTGTTTATCGCCAATGTGGGAGGAGCTTCAATGGGATCAAGAGCAGTTTGAAAATAAGTTTTTTCAGCCACATGAAACCTGAAGAGTCAGATAATGTCTTGCGGTATGATTGTGCGATGCCTGCTGTTCATCAGCATGACAGTTATCTGCAAACTGAGAGGGGCAGGATCCTTCAACTGACAGATCTTGGTTATTACTCCAGCAGATCGCTGCCCGCTAGGGTTTCCAACTTTGTCACAAAAAATACCGGCCAGGGTAAAAAGGTTGGGGTGCGGTTGGGGTGGGGTTTATCACAACATATATTTTAAACTCTGTTATTTTAATGACCCCAATTAGTAATTGTGCCACCCTCAGTGGTTCTAAGACTAATAGTGCCCTCATTAGTGGGCCCAACAGTAAGTGTCCCCCTTAGTGGCCCCAATAGTAATAGTGACCCCTCTAGTGGTCCCAGTAGTAATTATTATGTCCGCTCGGTCACAAGATGGTGTCCTATTTAAAACCGCAACAACTCTCATCATGTGTTGCAAGGACCAATGACACCTCTCCAGGCTCAGATGGAAGGACATCTGTCCCTTACTAATCAGGGAAAGTGGGGAACCCCTGCCTAAGGCCTCCTTCACATGGGTGACATGGCATCGCCGCAAGAAAATCGCAGCAGTATCGCTTCACTGTGTCTTCTCGCAGCAATACCGCGATTTTGTAGTGCTACAAAGTCGCGAGACTTTGTAGCATCAAATGCGAGGATTTTTGAGGAAGAGGGCTTGAAATTTAAGCCCTACACCGAAAATAAGCTGTAGCTGAAACAAAAAAAAAAGTATACATCACCTCTCCCGCACTGTCTGGGGCGCCGCCGCAGCTTCTTCCCGGGTCCCGGCACTGATCATCTTCTTCATCTTCTGGCCAGGGATTCCAGAAGGCGGGTATTTTTCAATCCCCGGCCCGAAGATGAAGAAGAGAAGCAGTGCCGGGACCCGGGGAGAAGCTGTTGTGGCATTGGAGAGCGCTTCTATGGTGATGTATGTGATTTTTTTTTTTTTTTTCTGCAGCTAGGGCTTAGATTAAGCTTTGACAGTGAAGCAGAGTGATTGTCCCGACAAGAACAGCCCCACTGTCTCGATCTGGGACCTGGCTATCCCTGATTAGGAACCCAGAGAGATGCACAAAATACACAGAATGGGATTGTTCCCAGCAAGAGAAACCATGTAATCTTGTAGATATGAGACCTTTTAATGACTAACAAAAATACATGATGTAATAGCGAGCTTGCGAGCCTCTCGGGCTCTTCGTCAGGCTTAAATGGAATAGATCTGAAGAGGCATGAATATTTATACACACTTATAACATGCATAAAGGTAGCAAACTATAGCTAGTCCAAGTGTCCTCACACCCACCTGACACACACAAGACATCAGACATCTGGAGGCCGCACCTGCCAAGGGATAAGGAGAAACCTGTGGGCGCATGCACCGGCGTGGTAACCAAACCACACACTACTCAATGCACGCACCACAGAATGCAAGGAGAGGAAGGACAACGGGTGTCCAGACTGTCCTCAGGGAAGGTGAGAGAGACACTTCAGACAAGCATGCATTACAGCAGTTCTGAGTGGGCTTACAACACAGTGAAACAGTTAATAATAATAATCTTTATTTGTATAGCGCCAACATATTCCGCAGCGCTTACATAGACAGGGGGAATACAGCGAGACAAAAATACAAAAATTACAGAACCACGATTACAATAATAATAATCAGTTGATGGAAACAATAGGGGTGCGGGTCCTGCTCCAATGAGCTTACATACTACAAATAGAAGGTAAAGGGGCTGGAGATGTGCACAGTATGGCGAGGTGGAGAGTGAGCGATGCTATACACACAGACAATGGTCAGACATTTAGCCGTGTGACGGCAGAATCGTTATTACTGCAGGAGCGGTTTATGATGGCTAGCAGGGATTGCAGTCAGTAGGTCAGGGAGCATGTTATCAGGCGGAGTACAGAAGGGTTTGTTTAGGGAATGCGGTATGCCTCCCTGAAGAGGTGTGTTTTTAGAGCACGCCTGAAGTTCTGCGAGTCCTGGATTGCCCGGGTATCCTTTGGTACTGCGTTCCAGAGGACCGGTGCTGCTCTGGAGAAGTCTTGGAGCACTAAACCACTAAAATAACCAGCATCTACTACTAAGAGATGCTGTTTTTTATATGCAGTAGACCAGAGGGGATTGGCTGATGGAGAATCGCACACCCAGCCAGCTCATGGAAACCTGTAAAACCACAGGTCCCAGACGCACAACCTAACATTAATAGTGCCCCCATTAGCGTTCCAAGAAGTAATAGTGTCCCCATTAGCAGCCCTAGGAGTAATAGTGACCTCTTTGGCGACCCTAGTAGTAATAATGATCCCCACAGTGGCCCAGTAGCAATAGTGAGATATACAGAACTCTTAGATAGAAACAAATCAAATGTTTAGGAACAGACTTAAAGGGGTTGTCCCGCGCCGAAACGGTTTTTTTTTTTTCAACAGCCCCCCCGTTCGGCGCGAGACAAACCCGATGCAGGGACCTAAAAAAAAATCCGCACAGCGCTTACCTAAATCCCCGCGCTACGGTGACTTCTTACTTACCGGTTGAAGATGGCTGCCGGGATCTTCTCCCTCGGTGGACCGTAGGGCTTCTGTGCGGTCCATTGCCGATTCCAGCCTCCTGATTGGCTGGAATCGGCACGTGACGGGGCGGAGCTACACGGAGCCGCTCTCCGGCACGAGCGGCCCCATTGAGAAAAGAAGAAGACCGGACTGCGCAAGCGCGTCTAATCCGGCGATTAGACGCTGAAAATTAGACGGCAGCATGGAGACGAGGACGCCAGCAACGGAACAGGTAAGTGAATAACTTCTGTATGGCTCATAATTAATGCACGATGTACATTACAAAGTGCATTAATATGGCCATACAGAAGTGTATAGACCCACTTGCTTTCGCGGGACAACCCCTTTAAAGGGGTTGTCCCGCGAAACAAAGTTGGGGTATACACTTCTGTATGGCCATATTAATGCACTTTGTAATGTACATCGTGCATTAAATATGAGCCATACAGAAGTTATTCACTTACCTGTTCCATTGCTGGCGTCCTCGTCTCCATGCTGCCGTCTAATTTTCAGCGTCTAATCGCTAGATTAGACGCGCTTGCGCAGTCCGGTCTTCTCTGTGTTGAATGGGGCGCTCGTGCTGGAGAGCGGCTCCTTGTAGCTCCGTCCCGTCATGTGTGCCGATTCCAGCCAATCAGGAGGCTGGATTCAGCAATGGACCGCACAGAAGACCTGCGGTCCACCGAGGGTGAAGATCCCGGCGGCCATCTTCGCAAGGTAAGTAAGAAGTCACCAGAGCGCGGGGATTCGGGTAAGTACTATCCGTTTTTTTTTTTCAACACATGCATCGGGTTTGTCTCGTGCCGAACGGGGGGGCTATTGAAAAAAAAACAACCCGTTTCGGCGCGGGACAACCCCTTTAACTGATGTGGTCGGATCGCCACGGCGTATGAGGGTGCACATGTCACCTGACAGCCTGGAAGGCCTTTGTGTATATGCCTGAGTCTGTAAGGGAGAATCCTTGTCCCTTGCAGCACCACAGTAAATAACCCCACCCGGGGAGAGCAGCAGAACTTCACACTATGTTGCACACTCTGTGTGAAGATCCGGACAGCAGGATCCAAAAATATCAGTCCATATATTGTATGACAGAGCAGCAGTATCAGGGGAGTTACCGTATATACCGGCGTATAAGACGACTTTTGAACCCCGAAAAATCTGCTCTGCAGTCGGGGGTCGTCTTATGCGCCGGTAATACAAAAAAAAAAAAGTGTAAAAAAAAAAAATTTTATTACTCACCTCCCACGGCGTTCTGTCGCGCTCCGGCAGGATGTCGCTCGCTCCGGCAGGCTGTCGCTCGCTCCTCGTCCCCGCCGCAGCATAGCTTTCTGAATGCGGGGCTTGAAATCCCCGCTTCCAGAAAGCTAATACACACGCCGGCAGCCATGACAGCATTGAATGGCTGTGATTGGCTAAAGCACACGTGGCTTCAGCCAATCACACTATTCAATGACATCATTGAATGGCTGTGATTGGCTGAAGGCGCACGTGTTAGCAATCACACCCATTCAATGATGTCATTGAATAGTGTGATTGGCTGAAGCCACGTGTGCTTTAGCCAATCACAGCCATTCAATGATGTCATGGCTGCCGGCGTGTGTATTAGCTTTCTGGAAGCGGGGATTTCAAGCCCCACATTCAGAAAGCTATGCTGCGCCGGGGACGAGGAGCGAGCGACATCCTGCCGGAGCGCGACAGAACGCCGTGGGAGGTGAGTAATAAATTTTTTTTTTTTTCTCCACTGAATACCGGCGTATAAGGTGACAGTTGGGGGGTCGTCTTATACGCCCCGTCGCCTTATACGCCGGTATATACGGTAGTTATGCATATACTCACAAGAGGATCATAAGATCAAAAGTGCTTCAATTCAAAAAATGCGTTCCACAGCACTGCAACGTTTCGACCGTTCTCCGGTCTTTGTCAAGCTGCTTATATCACCCACAACCAGATGTTTTAGCCAAGTTTTATCTGTTGTCCACCCAGCACAGCTAATTTATGTGAGTTATTTGTTAACCTTAACCATTTCACAAGAACACTTAACCCTCACTTGACCAAGAACCAAGTACTTTACCATATATCAATGTTGGTGATATCACTAACAGTGTCTTAGAAGACCCCGTCTGTACACACCTAAAGGCAAAAAGTCCTTTTATTGAAACCTTCTATGGCAAAGTCTTGGATGACTTCGGAAAATTGGTCAAGAAGAACCAAAATCAGTAAGAACCTGAACAAAGAGGCCCTGGCTGGTAACGAAGAAATTGTCATTAAAAGTGCAGGTAAAGATCCAGAAAGGCGCATCATCTCTGGAGTTGGCTCATAACAAGTAACCTATCTGAATATATTGACCACCTTCTGCAGAAGTATGTTAAACCCCTTCCATCCTACATCTGTGACTTGGGTCATCTTCTTGCATTATTGAAAGACCTAGATTGGAAGTTGTCATATATTTGGGCCTGCCTGGATGCTAGATCCTGTACACTAACATCCCACATGACAAAGGTATACTAGCAATGAAAAATGAGCTCAACGCAGACCCTTTAATGCCGGCTAAACAACAGTCATTCGTCCTGGAAACAAGTAGTTTCATTCGTACAATTTCAAGTCCAATGATAAATTCTACATGCAGACAAGAGGAGCCACAATGGGGATGTTCTTCACACAAATCTGCACTAATCTTTACATGGCGGCCTTTGAAGAAAGTTTTTTTCACCTGACTTAAAATTTTTGAGTAGTTTTCCAGCACATTATCTGGTGCATTAAAAATTACGACGCGTCCCACAAAAAAAACAAGAACTCGCACAACTATGGTGACGGAAAAAGTTTTAGCTCTTGGAAGGTGGAGTTGAAGAAACTGAACTAAAACATTAAAAATCTCTGGTGTGGAAGGGGTTAAATTCTGAGGTGTTATATATGAATAAAGCTAATAATGATGCTTGCACAAAATGAGCTGAAATCATTACATTATGTTGGCAGAAGTTTTCGGATGCACATAGAGGGTGATGAAATTGGATTTTATTCCCAGTTTTCAATCCAGTGTTGGGTCACCTTTGACCTCAGTGACTGCAGTAACCCTCCACAGTAGCTTTCCACCAAATTCCCATAGATGTGTGGAGGGATCTGCCTCTATTCCTGGAGGAGACCTTCAGATAGTTATGTGGGGGGTGATAATGGGTGTGTTGGTCGTGAACGGGTATGGCTTTTTGATTCATCCTAAAGATGCTCAATGGGATTGCAATCCGGACTTTGGGCCGGCCAATGAAGTTTGCAGATGTTCTGCTCCCCAAACCAAACCTCAACACTGAGTGCTGTATGACATGGTGCTCGGTCATGTTGGAAGAGACATGGAGCTGTACCAAAGTATTACCGCAGGGTGGGTAATGTCACATTCTCTGCAATGTCTCTGTACCTATTAACCTTGAGGGTGGACCTCATAACCCATGGCCCTAGTTCTTCCCAGCAGAAACACCCTCACACCACAACAGGATCTCCTACAAACTTCACTGTTAGGACGATGCAGTTGCATAGATACCGTTCTCCAGGCAACCAACACGCCCAAGTGCGGCCATCCGATTGGAAGATGGTGGACTGTGATTCATCCGTCCACAACACTTGCTTCCACTCACTTACAGTCCGTCGCTCCAAGCCCTATCGCACCATTGTGCATCCACTGCTGGGATGTTGTGTACAGCTGCTCGTCCATGATAACCCTTCACATGATGTTCCCTATGTATGGTTCTGGTGCTAATGAATATTCCAACGGTCTGTGAGACCTCCTGATCGAGGGTAGCCAATTGTGAGAGGGCCAGGGGCTCTAATAAATGGGCGGGGGCTCTCATAAAGTGGCGGAGGCTCTTATAAAGGGTCAGGGGGTCTAGTAAAGGACCGCGGGCTTTAATTAAGAGGCCAGGGGCTCTAATAAAAGGCACCATTCGGTGCAGGTAAAAGGCCCGGACTGATTAGCCAAGGATCTTACAAGTCATGGTTGCAGAAGTCTGTAAATCAGAGCAGTTCTGAACAATTGTCAGTAAATGGCCGTATTTTCATTGCCCGAATTACCGACAGACAGGTAAGAACACTGCGCCATCACCAGCCCGCTGTTACAGTGTAGCTATCCTCAGTGATTGCTGCAGCCGGAAGGTTACATTGTATCTCTGTGTATCTAAGCAGTGTTTGCCTTTATGGAATTCAGCAATCCTAAGCATCCTAAACACATCAGTCATGTCTGATGTTCCCGGCGCACATGCAGCCTCCGTGTATCACTGTCACAGGTCTAAGGGCCTTTTCATGTAATTCGTGTGACTAGTCCTGATATGCTGTTATCATTGATCACTTGTTGGAAAGTTCACGTGTAGTGGGCGGTACAACGGGGCCTCCATAACTGTATGCATGCATTTGTCCATGTATTGTCAGTGTCTCTGTGTTGCATGAATGATGTGTATTGCTGCAGCACTGAGAAGGTTAAGTGTATGGTATGTGAGCTAGCTGTTTGAAAAATGTATCTGTTTATTTGTCACGTGACCTTATGTGATATATATGTTTTGCAAGGTGCGCTCGAAAGATTTGGTCTGTTCTGAGCTTGCAAGAGGAACACGCAGACACCTTCAGCCTGTGCGGCCCAGAATAAAAGAGGCTGAAAGGAATCTACAGCCTTCCCTGGGACTGCGGTACCCAGGAGATATGAAAGAACTTCTTCCGTACCAAAAGTGAGAGAATGAGGAACCGCCATGTAGTGCACCCTGGTTTACCAAATGTGAGTGTTGACCAGTAGAGTGTTGGAGAGAAGTGAGCGTGTTGCCGGGATCAGGACCTACAGATAACCGGACTGTGGTTTCTTCTGTCCGCCTGTGAGTCCTCCCTGTCACACCACTTTGATGCGTTTGCACGGTTTTCCTGCTGGCGTGTATTTTGGAGTTGTCAACAACTTATTACAAGTAAATGTCAGGACAGTGTCCGGGATATGGGGGTCCCTGAGATATCCCGCAACCCCTGTCCCTGCCTACTTGCCCCCCTGGGCTAACCCCCAGGGCGACAACTGGGCGGCGGTCCCTACCCTCACTAGGGAAGCGGGACACGGGAAGACAAACAGACACTGAAGACAAACAACGGTAGAATGGTCAGACAATCCGGGTCGGCAACAGGAGGGTGCGCAGTACAGGGGGGTCAGGCAAAACGTAGTCCAGGTCCAAAAGCAGAGGTCAGGAAAGCCGGGGTCACAACAGGAGTCAAAGAATACGCGGGTGCAGCTGGAAGACCAAACTAACACTGGCAAGGCCTGAGAGGAAAACACACCTATTTAAATGCTGTCAGCGCTCCCGCCCCAGAAGCTGATTGGGGCGGGGAGCCTGACAGCAGCAGGGCTAATCAGGGCGGTGCTGGGGGCACGCCCCCAGTCTAGCTGCACAGACAGTTACTAGGGAAGCCAGCCTGGTAGTCAAGTGACTAGAAGCACCAGCTGCCTCCCTAGCAACCCGGCGGCGACCAGTCTTACAGCGGCCCGGGGAGATCACAAGAACCGGGGTACCTCTGCGCCGCGCTCCTGTACCCCGGGTGGCCGGACCGGTGGTGCGGGCACGGCGGCCCCGAGAGTTGCCGGTTCTGACAGTACCCCCCCTTCTACGGGGGGACACCGGACCCCCATGGCCAGGTGCGGGCTTAAGCGGGAAAGCCCTGTGGAATGCCTGGACTAGGCGTGGCGCATGAACGTCCCTGGCAGGGACCCACGTCCTATCCTCAGGGCCAAATCCTCTCCAGTGGATCAGGTACTGCAGCACACCTCTAACCCGTCGGGCATCCACCAGCCTTTCTACTTCATACTCCAGTTCCCCCTGTACCAGAGAAGGAGGAGGCGGGTTCTGGGTGGGTAGAACTGGAGTCACATACTTCTTAAGTAAGCTTTTGTGAAAAACCTTGTGGACCTTCCAGGGGTCAGGAAGTGCCAACTTATATGACACCGGGTTGATAACCTGAGAAACAGTAAATGGGCCAATGAACCGAGGAGCAAGTTTCAGGGAGGGAACCTTGAGTCTCAGATTCTTGGATGACAACAAAACTTGCTCCCCGACTACGAAAGGTGCAGAGATGGTACATCTTTTATTTGCGTATTTACGCAGTTTCTCTTGGGAACCCTGAAGGTTCTTACGAACCTGGGCCCAAACTGTGCACAGTTCCTCAGAGGATATGTCGGCGGCCGGATTGTTCGAGACCACAGGAGTGGAAAGCGAGAACCGGGGATGAAACCCATAGTTACAAAGAAAAGGTGACAATTGGGTCGACGAGTTAACATGGTTGTTGATAGCAAATTCGGCGAGAGGTAAGTAGTTGACCCACTGATACTGGTTATCAGAGACAAACAGTCGCAGATACTGGATAAGTTCTTGGTTCATTCGTTCCGTTTGTCCGTTACTCTCGGGATGGAAAGCGGAGGAGAAGGACAAATTTACGTTTAGATTTTTACAGAAGGCTCGCCAGAAGCGAGCGACGAACTGAACCCCTCTATCTGACACAATGTCCTCGGGGATCCCATGTAACCGAACAATCTCCTTGATGAACATTTCCGACAGAAGTTTGGCGTTAGGCAACTTGCAAAGCGGAACAAAATGTGACATTTTAGAGAAACGGTCTACTATTACCCAGATGACCGTATTCCCCAGCGAGGATGGCAGATCAGTAATAAAATCCATGGACAAATGGGACCATGGCCTGGACCGAATGGGCAAGGGAAGAAGAGGACCCTCAGGACGTCTCCTGAGATTCTTCCCCCTTGCGCAAACCGGGCACGCGGACACAAATACCCGTACCTCCTTGGCCATGTGCGGCCACCAATAGAGTCTGGACACTAACTCCAGCGTACCCCTGATGCCGGGGTGTCCCGCTAGGACTGAAGCATGTGTCTCCTCTAACACTTTCAATCTCAGTGACAACGGGACAAATAATTTGCCTTCCGGAAGGGCTTCAGGAGCAGATTGTTGAGCGGCGTGAATGAGAGGTGAAAGGTCGGAGGAGACAGCAGCGAGGACCACCCCAGGGGAGAGAATGCTCTCAGGCTCCGGCTCGGCAGGTTCCGGGGAACCAAAGCTCCTAGACAGGGCATCAGCCTTGACATTCTTAGAACCGGGTCTATAGGTAACAACAAAATTGAACCGAGAGAAGAACAAGGCCCAGCGGGCTTGCCGAGCATTTAACCTCTTAGCGGAATCTAGATAGGTGAGGTTTTTATGGTCTGTGAGTACCGTGATCTGGTGATGGGCTCCTTCCAAAAAATGCCTCCACTCTTCGAAAGCCCACTTAATCGCCAGCAATTCCCGGTTGCCTATATCATAGTTCCGTTCGGTGGAAGAAAACTTCCTAGAAAAATAGGCACACGGTCTAAGGTTGGTGAGGGTGGAGGGACCTTAGGACAGTACCGCTCCCACACCAAACTCAGAGGCATCTACCTCCACCAAAAAAGGGCTGGACAGATCCGGTTGTACTAGGACAGGTGCAGAAGAGAACGCCGCCTTTAGGGTATCGAAGGCCCTCAGAGCCTCAGAAGACCAGGTCCTCACATCTGCCCCCTTTCTGGTGAGGTCCGTTAGAGGTTTGGCCACCACGGAGAAGTCTTTGATGAATTTGCGATAGTAGTTGGCGAAGCCGAGGAAGCGTTGAAGGGCTTTCAACGACCCTGGCTGGGCCCACTCCGTGATGGCTTTCACCTTTTCAGGATCCATCTGGAAGTCGCATGGCGTGATGATATACCCCAAAAATGATATCTTTTGTACCCCGAAAACACATTTCTCGAGTTTAGCAAACAGCTTGTTATGTCTGAGTCGAGCTAGTACAGTCTGAACGTGAGTATGGTGACTCGGCAAGTCGGAGGAAAAAATCAAAATGTCGTCTAGATATACAACCACGAACACCCCCATGATATCCTGAAACACTGAGTTCATGTACCCCTGAAAAATGGCGGGGGCGTTTTGAAGGCGGTTTTCCACTCATCCCCCTCCCGAATGCGGATGAGGTTGTATGCTCCCCTGAGATCAAGTTTGGAAAACCATCGGGCACCAGCGACCTGGTTGAGGAGGTCAGGAATGAGTGGAAGAGCATACTGGTTTCGGACTGTGATTTTGTTTAGCTCTCTATAGTCAATACAGGGCCGGAGACCCCCATCCTTCTTCTCAACGAAGAAAAACCCGGCACCCACCGGGGATTCTGAGGGCCGGATGTGCCCCTTGGCCAGGCTGTCCTGGATATAGTCCCTCATGGATTCTCTCTCAGGAACCGTAACGTTATAAATGCGGCCCTTAGGAAGTTTGGCCCCAGGAATCAAGTCTATTTTACAGTCCCATTCCCTATGAGGGGGCAGAGCTTCAGATAATTGTTTGGAGAACACGTCAGAAAACTCGGAGAGGTATTCTGGTAGGGGGGTCCCCTCGCAGGTGGAGATTCCCATCTTCACCGCACAAAGGTGGTTGGCACAGCGGGGACCCCACTTTACCAGTTCCAACGTGTCCCAATTTACTACCGGGTTGTGCTCCCGGAGCCAGGGGAGGCCTAGGACGACGTCCACAGACAAATCTCTCATCACTAGAAAGGTGCAGGTTTCCACGTGTAAGGCTCCTATAGTAAACCTTACTTCAGGGGTAACCAGATTAACCACCCCTGCTTGCAATGGGGTGGAGTCCACTCCTGAAACCAGAATCGGGGTCTCTAAACGTAAAAAAACCCCGGACAGTTGAGCAACGAAATTAAAGTTAACGAAATTCGCCGCAGCCCCAGAATCAACAAAGGCTTGCCCAGTACGGTGGAAAGCATGAAATTCTAGGGTGCAAGGCAATAACATTTTGGATAACACAGGGAGTACCTTGGCTCCTAGACAGTCCTCCGGACAACTGCCTAGGAGCGGACGTTTTCCCTGCCATGGCTTCTTGGCGCAGGTTGCAATGCGGTGACCCGGCTCCCCACAGTAGAAGCAGAGGTTCTTCTTCAGGCGATTTTCCCGTCGTTGCTTAGGGTTCAGGGCTCCCAGCTCCATGGCCTCGGTGGTGGGAGGTGGAAAAGTCGGGTCAGTAGAAGAAGTGGGCGTGGGGAGTGGAGTGGTCCGAGCGGCGTGTCTGGCCCTCAAACGTCGGTCAGCCCGAATAGCCAGCGACATGGCTTGCTCCAGGGTTCTTGGCTCCGGGTGGGCCACGAGTAGGTCCTTCAGACCCTCAGACAGACCGGTCAAAAATAGGTCTTTTAGGGCGGCATCATTCCACCCGGATTCTGTACAGTGCTGGCGGAATTGGGAACAGTAGTCCTCCGCCATCTTGCAACCCTGGCGCAGGGCCAGAAGCTTGGAGACTGCGTAGCCGGCACGGTCGGGTTCGTCATAAATTTGACCCAAGGCGGAAAAAAAGGCGTCAAGGGATAGTCGGGCGGGAGAGCCAGCAGGTAATGAGAAAGCCCAATTTTGGGGCTCTCCCCTCAGGCGGGTAATTATAATTCCCACTTTCTGGTATTCAGTACCAGAGGAGTGGGGGCGGAGATCAAAGTAGAGCTTGCAGCTCTCTCTAAATGCGAAAAACTGACCTCTCTCTCCGGAGAAACAATCCGGAAGCGTGGCTCGAGGTTCTGTCATTGTTCCTGGAGCGGAAGGGGGTTGCATGGGACCTGCAGCTGCCGCTTGTTCCTGTCGCTGCAAGCGGGCTGTTAGGTCCTGGGCAAGGTTCGTAAGGAACTGGACCTGGTTCGCTACAGCTGCCATGGCCTCCATCGAGGGGTTCAGAGTTGCCGGGCGGATGCAAGGGTCTGACCTTCGTTCGGCCAGTGTTACTGTCAGGACAGTGTCCGGGATATGGGGGTCCCTGAGATATCCCGCAACCCCTGTCCCTGCCTACTTGCCCCCCTGGGCTAACCCCCAGGGCGACAACTGGGCGGCGGTCCCTACCCTCACTAGGGAAGCGGGACACGGGAAGACAAACAGACACTGAAGACAAACAACGGTAGAATGGTCAGACAATCCGGGTCGGCAACAGGAGGGTGCGCAGTACAGGGGGGTCAGGCAAAACGTAGTCCAGGTCCAAAAGCAGAGGTCAGGAAAGCCGGGGTCACAACAGGAGTCAAAGAATACGCGGGTGCAGCTGGAAGACCAAACTAACACTGGCAAGGCCTGAGAGGAAAACACACCTATTTAAATGCTGTCAGCGCTCCCGCCCCAGAAGCTGATTGGGGCGGGGAGCCTGACAGCAGCAGGGCTAATCAGGGCGGTGCTGGGGGCACGCCCCCAGTCTAGCTGCACAGACAGTTACTAGGGAAGCCAGCCTGGTAGTCAAGTGACTAGAAGCACCAGCTGCCTCCCTAGCAACCCGGCGGCGACCAGTCTTACAGCGGCCCGGGGAGATCACAAGAACCGGGGTACCTCTGCGCCGCGCTCCTGTACCCCGGGTGGCCGGACCGGTGGTGCGGGCACGGCGGCCCCGAGAGTTGCCGGTTCTGACAGTAAAGTGACCGGTCGCCTGTCCGTTTCCGGAGGCTGCGCGTTAAAAGAACCCCGTGTGTGTGGATTTACTCCGACAACTAGGAATTCCCCCACGTAGGCCGTGTGAGAGTTTACTCTGCCATCCAGGAATTCCCCCACGGCTGAAAAAACGGTGGCGTCGCCCGTGAGATAATAGACTAAGGTAATCCGATATTGGGTTCACTGTTTATTAACCTGCCCATGGCCTTGGGGCATGTCACCGGTTACCCTCCGGGAGGGAGACGGTAGAGCCACCGTTACAAGGCCCAAACTCTACCTCACTGTCTCCTAGGCCGTGTCCCGCTACTCGGACGCTGCATATGGTGATGTTTCCCATCGCTTTCTCTGTGTTTGGAGTAAACTAGGATGAGACTCTGTCCAGTTTCACCTCTCTCACATCTAGATATTTGATGCTGCCAAGAAGGAATTTTAACCCCTTAAGGATGCAACTCTTTAAGAAAAAATTTTTTCCTCCTCACTTTCAAAAAATCCTAACCCTTAATTATCCATCGCCGTCGCCCTCTGCGGGTTGTTTTTTACAGGACGAGTTGTATTTTTCAGTGGCCCTATTTATTGTTGCATATAATGGACTGAAAAATAATTCTAAGTGGAGTGAAATGGAAAGAAAATACACAATTTTGAGATCTTTGGGGGAGGGGGTCTTGTCTTTCTGGTGTGCACACTGCAGCTATAATAATCTTCTGACCGCCATAACTTTTATATTTTCGCGTTGACGTAGTTGTATGAGGGCTTGTTTTTTGCAGGATGTCCTGTAGTTTCTATTGGTACCATTTTGGAGTTCTTGTAACTTTTTGATCGCTTTTTATTACATCTTTTCTTGGAGACGGGGTGATCAAAAAAGCGCAATTCTGACATTGTGTATTTTTTTTCTGACGACATTCACAGTGCAAGATAAATGATTTGTTACTCTGATGGATCAGACATTCACGGATGCAGCAATACCAAATATGTTCTTTTTATTTGTTCTTAGTTTTTGATTTCTTAATCAAACTTAAAAAAAAAAACATTTAGCCCCCATAGGGGCCATGATTGAACTTGTGGCCGTTTGATCGCTCATACAGTGTAAAATAATATCATAACACCGAAAACACACCAAAAAATAATTGTTCTTGCACCGCCGCGTTCCAAAATCCAGAAGTTTTTGAAAATTGCATACGATATGTAAGATTGATGGAGGACATAAACCTGAACAATACACTCACGTCATCCGAGCGTCCCGCATCGCAGCTAAAGGGGTCAGTCAATGTCTATTAAAGTAAATGAGCTGCAGAAAGCCCCCTGCCATGAGCCCGCAGGACGCTGGGCTGTTTGCTGTGGGACGTGTCTGGAATGTGATCATGATTGTTCCGCTACATTGTATTTCTATGTAACACAAGTGAAGACAGTCTACATGTATCTGTTGTATTGTGTGCCACACCTGGCGGTGGTGAGTGTGCCACCAGCAGTGTCTGACATTCATACAAGCACAGAGTGAAACCTCTGAAGCCGGGTTAACCCCTTAGTGACGCAGCCTATTTTTGTCCTAAGGCAACGATTTTTGGGGGATTTTCAAAACAATAACTTTTCTACTTTTCTGTCACCATGGCCGTGTTAGGGCTTGTTTTCTGCGTGGTGAACTGTAGTTTTTATTGTTACTATTTTCGGGTAAATATAATGTATTGTAGAACTTTTATTAATTTCTTTTGGAGGGCAAGGGGAAAAGAAATCTACCACCGTTTTGTTTTTTAACAGTATTCATCATGCAGCATAAATGACATGATACATTTTTCCTGCAGGTCGGTACGATTATGACAATACCAAAATTATGGCGGGTTTTAGGTTTTATTTACATTTGCACAATAAATTTTTAGAAAATATTTTTTGCATCACTGCATTCAAATTCCCATAACTTGTTTAGTTTTTCATGGACAGAGCTCCGTGAGGGCTCGTTTTTTGTGTAACGAGTTGTCGTTTTATTGATACCATTTTGGGGTACATTTGGCTTTTTTGATCACTTTTATTGTTTTTTCTTTGGGAGGCGAAATGATGAAGCATTTTGGCTCTGTTTTTTTGCCTTTTTTTTAATAAATAGTGTTTTCCGTGCAGACTAGAAAGTGTGTTCAATTTATTGTACGGGTCATTTTGGACATGATGATACCAAACGTGTTTTTTTTTTAAAGTTTAAATAAAAAAAAAATAAAGAGGGGTAAGTGTGAAAAAAGAGTTGTTGTTTTTTTTATATCAATCCTAGAATAGTAGCATTGGAAGGGACCTCCAGGGTCATCGGGTCTAAACCCCTGCTTAATGCAGGATTTACTAAATCATCCCAGACAGATGTCTGTCCGGCCTCTGAAGACTTCTATTGAAGGAGAACTCACCACCTCCCGTGGCAACCTGTTCCACTCATTGATCCCCCTTGTTAGGGATATTCCAGGGACCCCAAATGATATGTTGCCGAGTTCCGAATTAGTATATGTTCTTTCAGGCCTGGAGAATTCAGGGACACTCACAGGTTGCTGTATCTCAAAGAATTCTACGTTTTATTACTGCAAGAAGAGTTTTTATCAAAAGAAAGAAGGAGCATACATGGTTTTATGCCAAAGCTTCACATAAGGTCTCATGTGAAACTATTAACTCATGTAAGCAAGTTTTCATTCTCATGTGAAACTAACACACAAGTACATATCTACAAAAACTTGTAACATTTCTACTGTGGAATGCTGATATAACTGAACAAGCTATATTTCATGAGAGATTCTGAAAAATCAAAGAAATGGCTGTAAGCCCAGATGAATCCTCATCTCAGGTTGAAAACTGAATTGGGCTAAAGTTCATAGTTAGTGTTGTATGAGACAAGACAAAATGGAGTAGAACACAACTTCAGTCTTAACACCCTCACTGTCTAATATTTAATCTGTGTCTCCTCCCTTTCAGTTTCATCCCTAGTCTTGTGCAGATGAGAATAGGGCTGATCCCTCTGCACTGTGACAGCCCTTCAGATATTTGTAGGCAGCTCTTCTACCAGTGATCATGTGGAAAATGGAACTAGACAAATTGGAAATCAGGGTGAAAATAGGTGGAAGAAACATCAACAATCTCCGTTATGCGGATGACACAACTCTGCTTGCAGAAACAGAAGAGAGTCTGAAGCATCTAATATGGAAGATTAAAACTGAAAGTGAAAAATTTACCTGAATTTAAAGAAGACTAAAATTTTGGCAACTACAAAAAACGACAATGAGGTCATAGAATGTGGCGAGACGTCATCTTCAGTGGCTCAAAAATTTACAAGACAGGAGAATCTATGCCAGAGATAAAACGTAGGATAGCAACGGGGCGAAACTAAACATCGACAAAATCTGGAAAAGTAGGGATATCAGTATAGCAACTAAACGGAGATTGGTGCAAACCACCGTTTTAAAAGTTTGTCCTCACCATCATTTTTAACCAATTCACCATTTTCATCCTGTAAACATCCGATAGCATCTTTGACTTTTGTTTTGCTTTTGACATACCCCCCAAATCCTTTTTTATTGCTTTTGGACTCTGTTGCAAGCCTCAATTCATTATCAGCTTTAGCTTTTCTGACCCTTGCCCTACAGTTTCTGCAGACCCCATTATATTCTTCTTTAGATATTCTCCCCCTTCTTTCCATTTGATAAACATATTTTTCTTCCTTCTAACATGGGTACAAGTTCTGTGTTCATCCATCCGGGTCTCTTTAAATGCTTCCCATTCTTCCTTCTTTTAGGGATTGGTAGCGATTGTGCTTTGAGAATCTCATTTCACAATATTTCCCAACCTTCTTGGACATTTCTGTCCTTAAGAACATTCGGCCATTGGATTCTTCCCTCTTTCTGAGTTAAAGGGGTTGTCTCGCGCCGAAACGGGTTTTTTTTTTCCATAGGCCCCCCATTCGGCGCAGGACAACCCCAAGGGATGTGTTAAAAAAAAAATATATATATTACTTACCCGAATCCCCGCTCTGCGACGTCTTCCTTCTTCCTACTTCTTCCTTCACCAAGATGGCCGCCGGGATCTTCACACACGATGCACCGTGGGTCTTCTCCCATGGTGCACCGCGGGTCTTCTCCCATGGTGCACCGCGGGTCTTCTCCCATGGTGCACCGCGGGTCTTCTCCCATGGTGCACCGCGGGTCTTCTCCCATGCTGCACCGCGGGTCTTCTCCCATGGTGCACCGTGGGCTCTGTGCGGTCCATTGCCGATTCCAGCCTCCTGATTGGCTGGAATCGGCACATGTGAAGGGGCGGAGCTACGATGACCAGCTCTCCGGCACGAGCGGCCCCATTCACCAGGCAGAAGACCGCACAGCGCAAGCGCGTCTAAAAACGCCAGAAGAAAGCGAAATTAGACGGATCCATGGCGACGGGGACGCTAGCAACGGAGCAGGTAAGTGAATAACTTCTGTATGGCTCATATTTAATGCACGATGTACATTACAAAGTGCATTAATATGGCCATACAGAAGTGTATACCCCCACTTGCTTTCGCGAGACAACCCCTTTAAGTAAAATCTGCCTTTCTGAAATCCAACCTTGAGGTCTGAGTTTTCTCAGGTCTTCCTCCCCTTGTTGTCCAACCTCCAAGGATATCATGATCGCTGCCTCCTAAGGTCCCAGCCACCCTTACTTCCTCAACCATTCCCTCCCTGTTGGTAGTGGCCTTTCTACATGGACTGACAGTTGTTTAAATGACTGCACGAGTGCTGACATCACCGCTAAGGTGTTTAGACTTAAAGACATTGCTGCTTTCTTGCTCAGAGCTTCACTTTCTAGTGAAGTTCTAAGTGGGGAGCGTTTACATGGAAGTAGAAGCCAGCTAATTAGTGATAGTTTTTTCGCTGACTGAAAGTCCGTAATAACTGTGAACGAATAGTTAGTATTTTTTTGCACTTACACTGAACAGGGTATCGCTTACATTTGTTCGCGTGAACACATATTAAGTGATAATCGTTACGTGTAAATGGGCTTTTTGAAATAAGTCCGACAAAGCAGATCCCCTTGTTTTATGTTCTACCTTTTGGAAGATAAAGTTGTCAGCAAGAGCGGATAAGAATCTGTTAGATCCATTACTTTTACCTTAGAAACAACAAAAAAACAGAATGATAGCGCTCCAATGGTGAGGAATGATAATTAGAATGCAAAAAGATTTCTCAAAAGAACGTATGGAACTCACCCAGATGCAACGGGACCCTCCTGATGGTCCGAAACATCAAGAATCCTAGTAGGCAGTAGGCAAACAATGTATTGTATTCAGATGGTGGAATCCAGTGGGGAATCCAATAGTGCTGGTTTGGTAGACATCCCAGGGGGAGAGCGCTGCGAGGTGGCTCTAGGTATATGGATACCAGAGAACAAAGAGAAATGCTATACAGCAGAAAAAAGGACCTCTTGGCGCTCCAGCGATATGGAAAACTTACTTCATTGGGGTGCCTGGTCCACGGCACCTCTTTATCCCAGACGGCGTGTAGAAAATCAGATTGGGGAGATGTTTACAGGCTTTCTAGTGAATTTATAATCGTTACGTGTAAATGGGCCTTTTGAAATAAGTTCAACATGGCAGATCCCCTTGTTTTATCTTCTACCTTTTGGAAGATAAAGTTGTCAGCAACAGCGGATAAGAATTTGTTGGATCCATTACTTTTACCTTAGAGAGATTCCCAACAAATGTCTGACTAGATAAAATCTCCCATGATCACTATTTTTCTTTTTTGAGAGCTTGGCCATCTGATGTAGAAAGAGTTTCTCCATATCTTCTGCTTGTCCAGGTGGCCTATAGTAAATGCCTACAATGGTGTCCTTTTTTGTGTGTCAGGTTGTGCTGCTGGACCTGCTGTTCTATGAGGTTCCAGGAGCACACCTTCACATGTGTGGGATAAATGAGCTGACTGGATGTGGAGTTTCTCCAGCCAGCTAATCCCCCTGGTCTGCTGCACATAAATACCAGCCCCTCTGATCAGAGGTTGCAAGTCATTTTACTCATTGCATGTTTTTCCCACTAAGAGCTGGGTGTTATGCTTGTTAGTCTGAAGTGTTTCTCTCCCCTTCCCTGAGGATGGTCTGGACATCTGTTGCCCTTGTCTGCATCTTATGCAGACCCATTCTCCCTTTCCCCTTTTACAGTTGCGGCCTCCAGACGTCTGCTGTCTAATATGGTCAGATGGGTAATTCCTGACACTGTTCCCCTTATGTCAGCATGGTGGCTGATTCTCTTTACCCTAGGTGTGAGGATATTTGAACTAGCTATTGTTTACTAGCTGTATGCATGTGAGTTCTGTGTGGTTTGCATTACCTGGTGTGTTGGTGTGAACAGTGATGTGTTCTGTGGGTCTGTGCAGGTGGGCAGAAATGTTGTGCATGAACCATCCTATTTTGTGTATAGGTGTAAACAAATAAGGTGGATAGAACAATACCTTTGCAGCTCCATCTATTGGAAGGCAGCATACCTGCAAGTCAATGCTAGACTCTTTATATAAGCCTTGTAACAATACATCGGAATTGAAAGTCAAGCCAGAATCCATACACGGACAGCTGTTTCGGAGTGTTTGCCCCTCATCTGTGAATAGTTATGTGTCCTGTGTTTGGTGCATCTCTTCAGGTTCCTAGTCAAGGATAGCCAGGTCCAAGATAAAGATGGTGGGGCTGTCTTTATTAGGGCACCTACCGCGCTTTTAGGCATAGGTACCCCCACTTCACTTGATTAGTAAGGGACAAGTTTCCTTCTATCTTGGCTTGGACTGGTGTAAGTTGTACTTGCAATTATTGTGAGTGTGTTTGCAAGTTCACTAAGGCACCATCTTTCGTCCGCGCTGAGGCGCGGTGCTTTAGTGCGCTGTGCAGATGTAACCGTGTCTTTCTCTCCTTGTACTTTTACCCGAACAGTTTCTACAGATCTCTCATTCACTGAAGCTAGAATCTCTATGGAGATCACCCTTGTGGGCAGAGTCATTTCTTGATGTACCTCTTCATTTGAACCTGTTTAAAAGTGGTTTAGAAATGCAACAAAAAACATGACCACAGCCGAAGGGGCTACAAACAAATTTGCACATAGTCCAGGAAATGAGTCATGTTTAGAAACTTATGCCAAGGGGCTAGATCATGTATGTAAATTCATTTTGCAGCTGTATGCAGCATGGTTTAGGTATAGGTACGGGTACAATAGGGGGAGGGCACCTGAGTTGAACTTTTGCAACCAGGCCCCTGAACCTTTAGCTACGCCCCTGGGTTTGCCTATTTAATCTTCGCCCCTATGTACTGCCAAGATCTGCATTAGACGGATAAGACTAGAGAAAGTGAAGTATGTGAATGCCCGGTCATACTTTAATGGCGCACAGGTCTCCGCTGCCATCCATCATCCCTGCCCGTTACACCTTGTGAGCAAACACTTCTAAATGAAGATGAGAGCTGGTAACGCCTGGCAATGCTAATCTGTTGGTCCTAGAAGAGAAACCGTTCCATCATTCTGGTGTTTCCGACCATTGTTGCTCCGAGAGGTGACCTTGTGGACATCTCAGGCCGTCCCATACATGCTAAGAGAAAGCACCTCCAGCATTGTACTATCCATTACATGGGGACGTGACAGCTGCCGGCCAGTAAAACACGGCATGTGACAGCTCTACTATGTTCTGTCGTCCTGTTTTATGGTCGGGTTTACCCTCATGTTTATCTGACACATTTGTACATTCCATTACTGACTGGAGATTCCCATCACATCCCAGTAGACGCTCCAGTGTCTCTCACATTCATGGCTTCAGGATGATGTAATTCAGGGCTGCTGCTGCAGTGAATCCCAAAAATGCCCTTTTTCTGAAATGTTTTTTAAGTATTTTTTTAATATGGTATAATAATGATATTTCATCTTGAATTTAGGTCTGAGATTCTGTACACATTTTGTGTAATTTAGTGGTCTTAACAGGGAAAATATCAGAAAATAACTAGAGACGAGCGAGCGTACTCGGTAAGGACAGATACTCGAGCGAGTATTGTCCTTACCGAGTACCTGCCTGCTCGCCCGCAAAGATTCGGATGCCGGCAGGGGTGAGCGCTGTGTTGCGGGAGTGAGCAGGAGAGAGAGAGAGAGATCTCCCCCGTTCCCCCCCCCCCCCCCCGCTCTCCCCTGCCGCTTCCCGCCCCTGCCGACACCCGAATCTTTGCGGGCGAGCGGGCAGGTACTCGGTAACGACAATACTCGCTCGAGTATCTGTCCTTACCGAGTACGCTCGCTCATCTCTAAAAATAACCTTTTGAATAAATTAAGTTTTTATGTTAAACATTTTTAAAGCATGTTTAGAGATTTTTTTTTAATTTTTCAATGTCATGATCAGAAAAAGTCCTAAAATCCTTCATTCTTTGCACTGAGCACCAGGTCTAATAACAGTCTGACCCTTCCAGATCTGTAGAGAAAACGACTCAGCCGTCATCCCATCATCAAGGGCAGGATTACACTGAGTAGTGACACCTATACATAAGTAACACAGGGTCCAGCATTCACAATAGGTGATGACACAGCTCACCTCCTCCCCTTCCTGCATACTGACCACTAAGCCTAATAATAATCTTCTTCTTCCAGACCTGTAGAGAAACCTTATCAGCCATCATCTAATTATCATCACAGACAGCAATGAACCACCCGACATCTGTCCCAGCAGTGATCCGCCCGTCTGCCTCCATTCAGTCTTTCATAGATGAACAATGGGCTGTTTAAACTGAACCATGCAGCCGATGATTTAATGGTCTGCATGAAAGATCTGATTAGCGGCGGAGCATCGCGGAGTATTTCCCATTGTTTTCCATGGGGAACGTTGCATTGCATCGCACTCGTGTACACCTCGCACGCCATGTGATGCTTTGCCAGCCCCAATGAAAACAATGGCCGATGCGATGCCAGGGAACTCCCAAAGATGGGACATGCCACAATTTTTTCCCGCATCACATTGCTCAAAAATCGCTCATGTGTATGACCCCAGTCAAAACAACGGGGTTCACATTTGTGCGAGATTTGTGACTTGCAATGCACAAATCTCGTACGATTTTCTCGGCTGTGTAAAAGCGTCCTTAGGGTATGTTTACACAGCGGAATATTCACGTGCAATCTCCATCGCTGAAAACTGCAGCAAAATCTGTTGCTTTCTGCAGCGGTTTTTGCTGTGAATTCGCATGCGGATTTGGTTCCGTCAATGGACAAAATCCACTCTGGGGGACATATAATGTGTTGATGTTACTGGCTGCACTCTGGGGGACATATAATGTGTTGGAGATGTTACTGGCCGCACTCTGGCGGACATATAATGTGTTGGAGATGTTACTGGCCGCACTCTGGGGGACATATAATGTGTTGGAGATGTTACTGGCTGCACTCTGGGGGACATATAATGTGTTGGAGATGTTACTGGCCGCACTCTGGGGGACATATAATGTGTTGTAGATGTTACTGGCTGCACTCTGGGGAACATATAATGTGTTGGAGATGTTACTGGTTGCACTCTGGGGGACATATAATGTGTTGGAGATGTTACTGGCTGCACTCTAGGGGACATATAATGTGTTGGAGATGTTACTGGCCGCACTCTGGGGGGACATATAATGTGTTGGAGATGTTACTGGCCACACTCTGGGGGACATATAATGTGTTGGAGATGTTACTGGCCGCACTCTGGGGGATATATAATGTGTTGGAGATGTTACTGGCCGCACTCTGGGGGGACATATAATGTGTTGGAGATGTTACTGGCCGCACTCTGGGGGACATATAATGTGTTGTAGATGTTACTGGCTGCACTCTAGGGGACATATAATGTGTTGGAGATGTTACTGGCTGCACTCTGGGGGACATATAATGTGTTGGAGATGTTACTGGCTGCACTCTGGGGGACATGTAATGTGTTGGAAATGTTACTGGCTGCACTCTGGGGGACATATAATGTGTTGGAGATGTTACTGGCCGCACTCTGGGGGACATATAATGTGTTGGAGATGTTATTGGCTGCACTCTGGGGGATATATAATGTGTTGGAGATGTTACTGGCCGCACTCTGGGGGACATATAATGTGTTGGAGATGTTACTGGCCGCACTCTGGGGGACATATAATGTGTTGGAGATGTTACTGGCCGCACTCTGGGGGACATATAATCTGTTGGAGATGTTACTGGCCGCACTCTGGGGGACATATAATGTGTTAGAGATGTTACTGGCTGCACTCTGGGGGACATATAATGTGTTAGAGATGTTACTGGCTGCACTCTGGGGGACATATAATGTGTTGGAGATGTTACTGGCTGCACTCTGGGGGACATATAATGTGTTGGAGATGTTACTGGCTGCACTCTGGGGGACATATAATGTGTTGGAGATGTTACTGGCTGCACTCTGGGGGACATATAATGTGTTAGAGATGTTACTGGCTGCACTCTGGGGGACATATAATGTGTTAGAGATGTTACTGGCTGCACTCTGGGGGACATATAATGTGTTAGAGATGTTACTGGCTGCACTCTGGGGGACATATAATGTGTTGGAGATGTTACTGGCTGCACTCTGGGGGACATATAATGTGTTGGAGATGTTACTGGCCGCACTCTGGGGGACATATAATGTGTTGTAGATGTTACTGGCCGCACTCTGGGGGACATATAATGTGTTGTAGATGTTACTGGCCGCACTCTGGGGGACATATAATGTGTTGTAGATGTTACTGGCCGCACTCTGGGGGACATATAATGTGTTGGAGATGTTACTGGCCGCACTCTGGGGGACCTATAATGTGTTGGAGATGTTACTGGCTGCACTCTGGGGGACATATAATGTGTTGGAGATGTTACTGGCTGCACTCTGGGGGACATATAATGTGTTGGAGATGTTACTGGCTGCACTCTGGGGGACATATAATGTGTTGGAGATGTTACTGGCCGCACTCTGGAGGACATATAATGTGTTGGGGATGGTACTGGCCGCACTCTGGGGGACATATAATGTGTTGGAGATGTTACTGGCTGCACTCTGGGGGACATATAATGTGTTGGAGATGTTACTGGCCGCACTCTGGGGGACATATAATATGTTGGAGATGTTACTGGCCGCACTCTGGGGGACATATAATGTGTTGGAGATGTTACTGGCTGCACTTTGTAGGACATATAATGTGTTGGAGATGTTACTGGCCGCACTCTGGGGGACATATAATGTGTTGGAGATGTTACTGGTCGCACTCTGGGGGACATATAATGTGTTGGAGATGTTACTGGCCGCACGATTAGAGGAAAGTAGGTTTCATCACCAACATAGAAGGGGATTCTTTACTGTAAGAGCAGTGAGACTATGGAACTCTCTACCGGAGGAAGTGGTGATGGCAAAATCCACAGAGGCGTTTAAAAGGGGACTTGATGTCTTTCTGGAGAAGAAGGATATTACAGGATATAAATATTAGGTTAAGTGTCAATCCTGGTATACAGGCAGGTAGGAACTATTAGGGGTTGATCCAGGGAACAGTCTGATTGCCATTAGGGAGTCGGGAAGGAATTTTTTCCCCGAAAGAGCTAATTGGTTTCTGGCCTTGGGGTTTTTTGCCTTCCTCTGGATCAACACAGGAGGATAGACAGGCTGGACTAGATGGACAATGTCTTCATTCAGCCTTACATACTATGTTACTATGTTACTCTGGAGGACATATAATGTGTTGGAGATGTTACTGGACGCACTCTGGGGGACATGTAATGTGTTGGAGATGTTACTGGTCGCACCCCGGGGGACATATAATGTGTTGGAGATGTTACTGGCCGCACTCTGGGGGACATATAATGTGTTGGAGATGTTACTGGCCACACTCTGGGGGACATATGATGTGTTGGAGATGTTAGTGGCTGCACTCTGGGGGACATATAATGTGTTGGAGATGTTACTGGCCGCACTCTGGGGGACATATAATGTGTTGGAGATGTTACTGGCCACACTCTGGGGGACATATGATGTGTTGGAGATGTTAGTGGCTGCACTCTGGGGGACATATAATGTGTTGGAGATGTTACGGGCTGCACTCTGAGGGACATATAATGTGTTTTGGATGTTACTGGCCGCACTCTGGGGGACATATAATGTGTTGGAGATGTTACTGGCCGCACTCTGGGGGACATATAATGTGTTGGAGATGTTACTGGCCGCACTCTGGGGGACATATAATGTGTTGTAGATGTTACTGGCTGCACTCTGGGGGACAGATAATGTGTTGGAGACCTTATATTATTTTTTTGGGCATGAGATGGTGAAAAAACTGAAATTCCGCCATTGTTTTGGGGTTTTACTTTCTCAGCGTTCACCGTTTGGTAATATTAATCTCATCACTTTCTTGTCTGATCGGCGTGATTCCTGCGACACCAAGTTTATGGAGGTTTATTATTTTTTATTACTTTTGAACAAAAACACATTTTTAGAGAAAAGCAATCTAAAGCAGTCTAAAGCCCAGGACGCTGTCATTTCCCAGCAGTTGTCCTTTTTATCGGTAGCGGTTTGGGCGACTTGTGATTGTTAGATTTTTTGGGAGGTGAAAAAAAAAATTGCAATTTTGGTGTTAATTTTTACAATTATTTTTATGGCTTTCACCATCTGAGATAAATAACCAAATCCTTTTATTGCCTGGATACGGCTCACACGTGATATCTGACTGATAGGAATGTGGTCAGATATTGCGCACGTGAATGACCGATGGACTTAAATGATTTGATTCACAGGAGCGATATTTTTATGGGACCGAAAGTCTGGGATGAAAATAAAATCGCGGAATGTCCAATTTTGGGGCAATTTTTTCATCCTTACTATTGATACAGCATACGATTTTCACAAATCACATTTTGCAGCAGGGCGATGTAAGTGTGATATTAGTCAGAGGGTTTTAAACCGTTCTCACACTCGCCGGTGCAGACGCACCTTGACCGAACGGAGGAATGGAAACCGCAAACGTGGATCTGAGCAGAGGCTTAGAAGAGCTCAGATATACTGGAGTGAGACAGGCGGCTGCTTGAGGGGCGCGTGATCACTGCCAATTTTTAGCCTCTGGATCTTAACAGAAATGTTTCCATTCACTGACAGCAAGCAGGAATGTTGTGCAGAATTGCCACACAAAGTATATTGGAATAGTATTTGCTTGAGGCAGCGATCCCAGCCCATCGCTGTCAGAGTTGCAGCACAGCTCCCTTCACTTCACTGCTGCGACTCCCTGCGCTGCGTGATGAGCGGGGCGGTTTGAGTCACCGGGGACTGTGAGACCAGCGGTTGAACCTCTCTAGGGGTCTCCAGTCCTTGTAGTGCGATCGCACAAGGACATCACTAGCAGAAAGTCTGGACTCAGGCGTGAAATATCTGCTGTAATCTCCAGTTGTTTCAGCTGACAATCGCTGAAGTCGCGCTATTCTTACCCAGGACTTCCCCTTGTATTCAATATGGTGAGAAACTTGTAAAATATTTTTAACCAGTGACCGTCACACGGTGAAGTACGCCTCACTGACTCGGACACTTTTGCGCAGCTGCGGTTTTATTTATCCTGTAAAGCGATAGAAAAAATACTCAACAAACAGGAAGCGTTTGGAACGAGCGCAAAGAAGATCCGCTCCCCGACGCAGTACAACAGACCCCACCTCTGAGGTCACACAGGTTGTGCATCTAAAGGGGTTTTGCGCATGGGTCTTATTTCGGGCAGGGGTGCCCCTACCTGGCGGCGAGCCGAGACTGCTACCCCAGGTGACAGTCTTCAGGACCGCAGAGGGGCAGCTGGTTGCAATACGGCGGGTAGTTATTTAATGGTCACTAAAAATAATTGCCTTCTGCAAGCTGGCTGAGCACCGACCCAACAGGCATTTCACCCACCCAGCCTGCAGGACCGGTCCTTTGGCCGCTGCTAGGTCTGTGACCACTGACCTCTCTCCCTGACGTCTGCATGTGCCATCCTTACTCAGCGCAGACACTGGGGTGAGAGGTCAGTGGTCAAAGACTCAGCAGCGGCCAACGGACTGGAGCTGCAGACGGGGTGAATGAAATGCCTGTTGGGTTGCTGCTGGGCCAGAGGCCAATAAGGGAGACACTATTACTACTGGGGCCACTATAGAGGACAATATTACTACTGGGACTACTATGGGAGACATTATTACTGCTGGGACTACTATGGGGGACACTATTACTACTGGGACAACTATGGGAGACACTATTACTACTAGGAGCTCTGTGTGGGTCACTATTACTACTGGGACTATTATGGGGGACAATATTACTACTGAGACCACTGTGGGGGACAATAATACTACTGGGACTACTATGAGGGACAATATTACTACTGGGACTACTATGGGGAACAATATTACTACTGGGACTACTATGGGGGACACTTTTACTACTGGGACTACTATAGGGGATAATATTACTACTGGGACTACTATGGGAGACAATATTACTACTGGGACTACTATAGCTGACAATATTACTACTGGGACCACTATGGGGGTCATTATTACTACTAGGACAACCTTGGGGGACAATATTACTACTGGGACCACTATGGGGGTCATTATTACTACTAGGACAACCTTGGGGGACAATATTACTACTGGGACAACTATGGGGGACAATATTACCACTAGGACTACTACAGGGATCATTATTACTACTGGGACCACTATGGGGGACAATATGACTACTGGGACCACTATGAGGGACAATAATACTACTGCGACTACTATGGGGGTCATTATTACTACTGGGACTACTATGGGGACCAATATTACTACTGGGACTACTATAGCTGACAATATTACTACTGGGACCACTATGGGGGTCATTATTACTACTAGGACAACCTTGGGGGACAATATTACTACTGGGACCACTATGGGGGTCATTATTACTACTAGGACAACTATGGAGGCCAATAATACTACTGGGACCACTATGCGGGTCATTATTACTACTAGGACTACTATCGGGACCAATATTACTACTGGGACTACTATGGGAGCTGGTTGCAATACGGCGGGTATTTATTTAATGGTCATTAAAAAATAATTGCCTTCTGCAAGCTGGCTGAGCACCGACCCAACAGGCATTTCACCCACCCAGCCTGCAGGACCGGTCCTTTGGCCGCTGCTAGGTCTGTGACCACTGACCTCTCTCCCTGACGTCTGCATGTGCCATCCTTACTCAGCGCTGACACTGGGGTGAGAGGTCAGTGGTCAAAGACTCAGCAGCGGCCAACGGACTGGAGCTGCAGACGGGGTGAATGAAATGCCTGTTGGGTTGCTGCTGGGCCAGAGGCCAATAAGGGAGGCACTATTACTACTGGGGCCACTATAGAAGACAATATTACTACTGGGACTACTATGGGAGACATTATTACTGCTGGGACTACTATGGGGGACACTATTACTACTGGGACTACTATGGGAGACACTATTACTACTAGGACCTCTGTGTGGGTCACTATTACTACTGGGACTATTATGGGGGACAATATTACTACTGAGACCACTGTGGGAGACAATAATACTACTGGGACTACTATGAGGGACAATATTACTACTGGGACTACTATGGGGAACAATATTACTACTGGGACTACTATGGGGGACACTTTTACTACTGGGACTACTATAGGGGATAATATTACTACTGGGACTACTATGGGGGACAATATTACTGCTGGAACCCCTATGGGGGACAATAATACTACTGGGACTACTATGGGAGACAATTTTACTACTGGGACTACTATGGGGGACAATATTACTACTGGGACTACTATGGGAGTCATTATTACTACTGGGACTACTATGGGGGACAATATTACTACTGGGACAACTATGGGGGACAATATTACCACTAGGACTACTACAGGGATCATTATTACTACTGGGACCACTATGGGGGACAATAATACTACTGGGACTACTATGAGGGACAATATTACTACTGGGACTACTATGGGGAACAATATTACTACTGGGACTACTATGGGGGACACTTTTACTACTGGGACTACTATGGGAGACAATATTACTACTGGGACTACTATAGCTGACAATATTACTACTGGGACCACTATGGGGGTCATTATTACTACTAGGACAACCTTGGGGGACAATATTACTACTGGGACCACTATGGGGGTCATTATTACTACTAGGACAACCTTGGGGGACAATATTACTACTGGGACAACTATGGGGGACAATATTACCACTAGGACTACTACAGGGATCATTATTACTACTGGGACCACTATGGGGGACAATATGACTACTGGGACCACTATGAGGGACAATAATACTACTGCGACTACTATGGGGGTCATTATTACTACTGGGACTACTATGGGGACCAATATTACTACTGGGACTACTATAGCTGACAATATTACTACTGGGACCACTATGGGGGTCATTATTACTACTAGGACAACCTTGGGGGACAATATTACTACTGGGACCACTATGGGGGTCATTATTACTACTAGGACAACTATGGGGGCCAATAATACTACTGGGACCACTATGCGGGTCATTATTACTACTAGGACTACTATGGGGACCAATATTACTACTGGGACTACTATGGGAGCTGGTTGCAATACGGCGGGTATTTATTTAATGGTCATTAAAAAATAATTGCCTTCTGCAAGCTGGCTGAGCACCGACCCAACAGGCATTTCACCCACCCAGCCTGCAGGACCGATCCTTTGGCCGCTGCTAGGTCTGTGACCACTGACCTCTCTCCCTGACGTCTGCATGTGCCATCCTTACTCAGCGCAGACACTGGGGTGAGAGGTCAGTGGTCAAAGACTCAGCAGCGGCCAACGGACTGGAGCTGCAGACGGGGTGAATGAAATGCCTGTTGGGTTGCTGCTGGGCCAGAGGCCAATAAGGGAGACACTATTACTACTGGGGCCACTATAGAAGACAATATTACTACTGGGACTACTATGGGAGACATTATTACTGCTGGGACTACTATGGGGGACACTATTACTACTGGGACTACTATGGGAGACACTATTACTACTAGGACCTCTGTGTGGGTCACTATTACTACTGGGACTATTATGGGGGACAATATTACTACTGAGACCACTGTGGGGGACAATAATACTACTGGGACTACTATGAGGGACAATATTACTACTGGGACTACTATGGGGAACAATATTACTACTGGGACTACTATGGGGGACACTTTTACTACTGGGACTACTATAGGGGATAATATTACTACTGGGACTACTATGGGGGACAATATTGCTGCTGGAACCCCTATGGGGGACAATAATACTACTGGGACTACTATGGGAGACAATTTTACTACTGGGACTACTATGGGGGACAATATTACTACTGGGACTACTATGGGAGTCATTATTACTACTGGGACTACTATGGGGGACAATATTACTACTGGGACAACTATGGGGGACAATATTACCACTAGGACTACTACAGGGATCATTATTACTACTGGGACCATTATGGGGGACAATATGACTACTGGGACCACTATGAGGGACAATAATACTACTGCGACTACTATGGGGGTCATTATTACTACTGGGACTACTATGGGGACCAATAATACTACTGGGACCACTATGGGGGTCATTATTACTACTAGGACAACTATGGGGGCCAATAATACTACTGGGACCAATATGGGGGACAATATGACTACTAGGACCACTATGAGGGACAATAATACTACTGTGACTACTATGGGGGTCATTATTACTACTGGGACTACTATGGGAGACAATATTACTACTGGGACCACTATGGGGGTTATTATTACTACTAGGACAACTATGGGGGACAATATTACTACTGGGACCACTATGGGGGTTATTATTACTACTAGGACAACTATGGGGGCCAATAATACTACTGGGACCACTATGGGGGTCATTATTACTACTGGGACTACTATGAGGACCAATAATACTACTGGGACCACTATGGGGGTCATTATTACTACTAGGACAACTATGGGGGCCAATAATACTACTGGGACCACTATGGGGGTCATTATTACTACTAGGACAACTATGGGGGACAATATTACTACTGGGACCACTATGGGGGTCATTATTACTACTAGGACAACTATGGGGGCCAATAATACTACTGGGACCACTATGTGGGTCATTATTACTACTGGGACTACTATGGGGACCAATAATACTACTGGGACCACTATGGGGGTCATTATTACTACTGGGACCACTATGGGGGTCCTTATTACTACTAGGACAACTATGGGGGCCAATAATACTACTGGGACCACTATGGGGGTCATTATTACTCGCTCACTTCAGACAAGTCTCATTTATATGTTGGGTATCTTGTGTATTGGTGCTTTCAATGCCTGTAAAGTGATCCATTTTTTTGGCAGGAGGGTGGCAGCACCATTTTACACTTTGCCACAGGCAGCATAAAGGCTTGGGGCATTCCTGGGACCCCCATTACTGGTGTTGCACAGCTGTCTCCTGCCGACTCTGCAGATATTGTTAGGTCTACCTTGTAGGGTGGATTGATTGAAGGGTTAACTGCTGGTTGAAGCCGACGAGGGCGCACTTCAGGAATTTGTTTGCTAACAGGAATCTCTGTTTTCTGTCACAGAGGAGGCCACTACATTGCTGCGGGCGGCTTCCATGGCCAATTAGCTCTCGATAGCGACAGTTGTTCTGTGTAAACACGGCCACCAACCTGCCGAGAATTCTTTGCCTAATCGCTAATTGCTTTGTTTCAGCTCTCCTTAAAATAGTCGCTGGTTGGTTACTTGTCGCTGGTGTAAACAGGCCATCGTTGGTAATAAGTTTGCAGGGAGGTGCGCACTTCAGCAGCGGCGGACCGTCTCGCGGTGTGAGAGCGCACAGTCGCCCGACAATTGGCTGCAGCAAATATTCTCAGTGACTATTCAGACGATAATTGTCCCACGTAAATCCAGACTGGGGCTTATTCACACGAACGTGTGCGTCATTACATTCGCCTGTACAGAACGCATGAATGAATATTTACCAAGCTCGACTCTTGATTGTAATTGTCTTACTTGGAGCCGTTCGCACCGGGGAGGGGGGCTGCAGCGCGAATGGGAAAAAATACGCTGAAGCAGTGGCAGGCAGCGATCGGAATAAACAGTTGTTTATAAAATGCCTAATTAGGGCGCGCGGTCTTCTTTTTCTAGCGTTGTACGCAGGGTAACTCCCTCCATCTTTTCAAGCTGCCAAAAAAGTCTATGGCAGCTTTCTGCGTAACTCGGCGAATGATGCTGCACGACCCATCTCTTCACGCGCCGTATAAAAGGTACGCCCAGAAAGACTTTGTGTAGAAAAAACACGTTTGTCTGAATGAAGTAATTGAAAGCAGCGGCTTTGCTCGGTCGCCATATACGTGCGACTTTTTAACATGCAGAAATGCCTCCGCAAATAAGTTCGTGTGAAATTAGCCTAAAGCTGAGCTGGAAAAATGGGAGGCGGAGGGAGTGACCCTGCGTACAGCGGAGGGAAAAGAAGACAGACGGCCGTAATTAGACATTCTATTGCCATTTCAAGCATTTCTTCTGGTCGTAGCTTGCGAACGGTTCAGCGTGTTTTTTCACCTGCGCGCTGCAGCGAACGCTGTGAACGGCTTTAAATATAACAATTACGATCGAGAGTCGAGCTGGTAAAAATTCATCCGTGCGTAAATACGTTTGTGTTGGCGAATGTATTAGCGCGTACGTTCATGTGAAAAACCCCTAACCCTCATTCACACGCTGTGTATTATGTGCGTAATACGCAGTGAATACAACCCATGTGTGAAGGCGGCCTATGGGCGGATTCACACTGCCGTAGGCGCAATTACGCTTGGTAGCACAGAGCGTAGCGGCGCCTGAACTAGGGAGATTCCTTCTCCCTCACTGGCAGTTCAAATTTAGCGCCAAAGGACAGGAGTTTGGAAAAAAAGGTGTGAAGATAGCATCCGCCCGATCCTCCCGGCACCATATGTTCACTAAATGGCAGGTCCTATCTGTTCCTAAAAAAGGTGGCGAAAACAAAAGCACTGAAATCCCACAGAGCTCCCGTTATACAATGAAAACCGCTCTTGTCTGAATCCGCCATAAGGCTTCCTTCACAGAATCGCGAGAGGCTAGTATGTTGTGAGACACACAAATCTCGCACAAGTGTGAACCCTGTTCTTTTGAATGGAGTCATACCCATGAGCGATGCTTTCCTGCGATGCGGGAAACAAATCGCGGCATGCTCTATCTGGTGCGTGCTCTCGCATCACAGCACTAATTGCTAAATCCGGCGATCCTCCGCCGCGGCATCCCCGAAGTGATATGAGGCTGTTTTGCCATGCAAATACCTCGCATCCTAGGGGAATTTACACGGATAGCGAGCGCGAAATGGAGGCAGGATTCACGGCCCAATATCGCCCTCGCCAGCGGGAAGTTAGCCGAACACAGACTAAGGCTGCCTGCACACGGGCGGAAATCCCGCGGCGGGATTTCCCGCGGGATTTCCGCCACTGAAAGTTTGCATAGCAGTGCATTACAATACGCACTCCTATGCAGATGGCCGCGGTTTGGCTGCGCGAAATCTCGCGCGGCAAACAAACCGCGACATGTCCTATTTTTGTGCGGGGCACGCACTCACCCGGCCGCCGGCTACGGTCTGCACATGCGCCGGCTGCGCCGCAGCCGGCACATGAAAGAGCCGGGGCCGCCAGGCGCGGGTGAGTACGCGCTCGTCCCTGCAGGCTCTCGGGTTGGGTCCCGCGGCGAAAATTCTCGCTGCCGGATCCGACTCGCTCGTGTGCAGGCGGCCTTACTCTGTAAGGTTAACTTGTCAGCCGCGGTGGAGGATCACGGAGTTTCTCCTATTGTTCCCAATGGCAGATCTCGCATCACGTGTGCACAGCCCCTGGTGCGATGCTGCCGCTGGCCCCATTGAAAACAATCGGCGCTGCGATGCGAGATCACACACAAGATACGACATGCTGAGATTCATTTCCCGCATCGCGGTGCAATACAAGAAGATATTGTCCGTATTTCAGCGTCTTGCAACGCACGAATCTAACGCAATTTTCGTGCCCGTGTGAAGGCGGCCTAAAGGTTTTACACATCCAAGTATTCCTGACATTGGGTCTTCATCAAACTTTACAGCAGCTGCTCGTGGCGCTTTATTTAGGTGGTGACAGTAGACTGATACGATTTGGGTATATTTATCAAAAAATAGTCATGTTTTTAGTTTTTCAACTGCAGTGCGTCACACGCGAACATAAATATCTCCGCCTCTTTATTTTATTCTGGAAACACCTTTGAAAATATCACACGTTTCTGAGCAATTTAGAAATGACTAATTTAACATTGATTTTAAAAATACTGCTACATGATGTTTTTATTTTTGATTTACATTTAACTGAGATTTTCAAATTTAAATACATAATATTGATGTAATAAATTAATGTAACGGTGCGTTCACACATAGCGTAATTTGTGGAAAATCAGCACCACAATCAATGTCTAATTCCACATTACACTAGAGGTGAGGTAGATTCTCCTCAGTATATACACAGAGAGGTGAGGTAGATTCTCCTCAGTATATACACATAGAGGGGAGGTAGATTCTCCCCAGTATATACACATAGAGGTGAGGTAGATTCTCCTCAGTATATACACATAGAGGTGAGATAGATTCTCCACAGTATATACACATAGAGGTGAGGTAGATTCTCCTCAGTATATACACATAGAGGTGAGGTAGATTCTCCTCAGTATATACACATACAGGTGAGGTAGATTCTCCTCAGTATATACACATAGAGGTGAAGTAGATTCCCCTCTGTATATACACACAGAGGTGAGGTAGATTCTCCTCAGTATATACACATAGAGGTGAGGTAGATTCTCCTCAGTATATACACATAGAGGTGAGGTAGATTCTCCCCAGTATATACACAGAGAGGTGAGGTAGATTCTCCTCAGTATATACACATAGAGGTGAGGTAGATTCTCCTCAGTATATACACATAGAGGTGAGATAGATTCTCCACAGTATATACACATAGAGGTGAGGTAGATTCTCCTCAGTATATACACATAGAGGTGAGGTAGATTCTCCTCAGTATATACACATACAGGTGAGGTAGATTCTCCTCAGTATATACACATAGAGGTGAAGTAGATTCCCCTCTGTATATACACACAGAGGTGAGGTAGATTCTCCTCAGTATATACACATAGAGGTGAGGTAGATTCTCCTCAGTATATACACATAGAGGTGAGGTAGATTCTCCCCAGTATATACACAGAGAGGTGAGGTAGATTCTCCTCAGTATATACACATAGAGGTGAGGTAGATTCTCCTCAGTATATACACATAGAGGTGAGGTAGATTCTCCTCCGTATATACACATAGAGGTGAGGTAGATTCTCCACAGTATATACACATAGAGGTGAGGTAGATTCTCCTTAGTATATTTACATAGAGGTGAGGTAGATTCTCCTCAGTATATACACATAGAGGTGAGGTAGATTCTCCTTAGTATATTTACATAGAGGTGAGGTAGATTCTCCCCAGTATATACACAGAGAGGTGAGGTAGATTCTCCTCAGTATATACACATAGAGGTGAGGTAGATTCTCCTCGGTATATACACATAGAGGTGAGGTAGATTCTTCTCAGTATATACACATAGAGGTGAGGTAGATTCTCCTCCGTATATACACATAGAGGTGAGGTAGATTCTCCTCCGTATATACACATAGAGGAGAGGTAGATTCTCCTCAGTATATACACACAGAAGTGAGGTAGATTCTCCTCAGTATATACACACAGAGGTGAGGTAGATTCTCCCCAGTATATATACATTGAGGGGAGGTAGATTCTCCTCAGTATACACACACAGAGGTGAGGTAGATTCTCCTCAGTGTATACACAGAGAGGTGTGGTAGATTCTCAGTATATACAATGAGAGGTGAGGTAGATTCTCCTCAGTATATATACATAGTGGTGAGGTAGATTCTCCTCAGTATATACACATAGAGGGGAGGTAGATTCTTCTCAGTATATACATAGAGAGGTGAGGTAGATTTTCCTCAGTATATACACATAGAGGTGAGGTAGATTCTCCTCAGTATATACACACAGATGTGAGGTAGATTCTCCTCCGTATATACACATAGAGGTGTGGTAGATTCTCCTCAGTATATACACAGAGAGGTGAGGTAGATTTTCCTCAGTATATACACATAGAGGTGAGATAGATTCTCCTCAGTATATATACATTGAGGTGAGGTAGATTCTCTTTAGTATATACACAGAGAGGTGAGCTAGATTCTCCTCAGTATATATACATTGAGGTGAGGTAGATTCTCTTCAGTATATACACATAGAGGGGAGGTAGATTCTTCTCAGTATATACACATAGAGGGGAGGTAGATTCTCCTCAGTATATACACATAGAGGGGAGGTAGATTCTCCTCAGTATGTACACATAGAGGTGAGGTAGATTCTCCTCAGTATATACACATAGTGGTGAGGTAGATTCTCCCCAGTATATACACACAGAGGTCAGGTAGATTCTCCTCAGTATATACACATAGAGGTGAGGTAGATTCTCCTCAGTATATACACAAAGAGGTGAGGCAGATTCTCCCCAGTATATACACACAGAGGTCGGGTAGATTCTCCTCATTATACGAATAATTTTCCTAGGCTTTATGGTTTCTAAGAAAAGAACCAAGTCATGTATCACGATTGTCAGGTTTTTAAGCTTAGAATTGAATGTTAGAATTGCAACCCTTTTACTTTACCTACATGGACGTAAAAAATGGTTGTGGCAAATTTCATGTTTATGCGGTTCAGATGTGTGTTGTTAGTTACATTATATAGGGGGTCGCCTACTTTTGTACTTAGCATTAAATAATCAAGTTGTGACCCCTTTATTTTTCCTATTTAAGACCTAAAGAATGCTTCTGCCAAATTTCATGTTTGTACGACATCGGGAAATTAGAGAATTAGTGGTGAGTCAGTCAGTGAGTCAGCCAGTCAGAGAGTTAGTCAGTCAGTCAGTCAGTTAGCCAGTCAGTTAATTAGTCAGTTAGTAGGTCAGTGAGTCAGTCAGTTAGTCAGTCAGTCAGTCAGTCAGTTAGTCAGTGAGTCAGCCAGTCAGCCAGTCAGCCAGTCATCGAGTTAGTTAGTCAGTGAGTCAGTCAGTAAGTCAGTGAGTCTGTCAGTGAGTCAGTCAGTCAGTGAGTCAGTCAGTCAGTGAGTAAGTCAGTCAGTCAGTCAATCAGTCAGTGAGGAGTGAGTCAGTCAGTGAGTTAGTTAGTCAGTCAGTCAGTAAGTCAGTCAGTTAGTTAGTCAGTCATTAAGTGAGTCAGACTGTGAGTCAGTCAGTCAGTCATTGAGTTAGTTAGTCAGTGAGTCAGTCAGTGAGTCAGTCGGTGTGTCAGTCAGTAAGTCAGTCAGTCAGTAAGTTAGTCAGTGAGTCAGCCAGTCATCGAGTTAGTTAGTCAGTGAGTCAGTCAGTAAGTCAGTGAGTCAGTCAGTCAGTCTGTCAGTGAGTCAGTCAGTCAGTCAGTGAGTGAGTCAGTCAGTGAGTAAGTCAGTCAGTCAGTCAATCAGTCAGTGAGGAGTGAGTCAGTCAGTGAGTTAGTTAGTCAGTCAGTCAGTAACTCAGTCAGTTAGTTAGTCAGTCAGTAAGTGAGTCAGACAGTGAGTCAGTCAGTCAGTCAGTCAGTGAGTTAGTTAGTCAGTGAGTCAGTCAGTGAGTCAGTCGGTGAGTCAGTCAGTAAGTCAGTCAGTCAGTCAGTTAGTCAGTGAGTCAGCCAGTCATCGAGTTAGTTAGTCAGTGAGTCAGTCAGTAAGTCAGTGAGTCAGTGAGTCAGTTAGTTAGTTAGTCAGTCAGTAATCGAGTTAGTTAGTCAGTGAGTCAGTCAGTGAGTCAGTCAGTCAGTCAGTCAGTGAGTCAGTCAGTCAGTCAGTCAGTCAGTGAGTGTCAGTCAGTTAGTGAGTCAGTGAGGAGTGAGTCAGTCAGTGAGTTAGTTAGTCAGTCAGTCAGTCATTGAGTTAGTCAGTTAGTTAGTCAGTAAGTGAGTCAGACAGTGAGTCAGTGAGTCAGTCATCGAGTTAGTTAGTCAGTGAGTCAGTGAATCAGTCAGTGAGTCAGTCGGTGAGTCAGTCAGTAAGTCAGTCAGTCAGTGAGTTAGTTAGTCAGTAAGTCAGTCAGTTAGTTAGCCAGTCAGTAAGTGAGTAAGTCAGTGAGTCAGGGATTCAGTCATCGAGTTAGTTAGTCAGTGAGTCAGTGAGTCAGCCCGTGAGTCAGTCAGTCAGTGAGTGTCAGTCAGTCAGTCAGTGAGTCAGTGAGGAGTGAGTCAGTCAATGAGTTAGTTAGTCATTCAGGCAGTCAGTCAGTCAGTGAGTCGGTCAGTTAGTTAGTCAGTCAGTAAGTTAGTTAGTCAGTGAGTCAATCAGTGAGTGAGTCAGTCAGTCAGTGAGTCAGTAAGTCAGTCATTGAGTTAGTCAATAAGTCATTCGGTCAGTCAGTCAGTGAGTGAGTTAGTAATTCAGTCAGTGAGTTAGTGAGTCAGTGAGTTAGTCAGTCAGGGAGTCAGTCAGTGAGTGAGTTAGTTAGTAAGTCAGTCAGTCAGCCAGCCAGCCAGCCAGTCAGTGAGTTAGTTAGTCAGTGAGTCAGTCAGTTAGTCAGTAAGTCAGTCAATGAGTCAGTGAGTCAGTCAGTCAGTGAGTGTGAGTCAGCAAAGAATCAAAGAATGACAGCAGCACTCAAAATAATCATACCACTGGTATGAGGCACAAATATCCAAAGCCCAAATATGGACCTGACTCCAACTCAGTCAGTCAGTGAATCAGGCAGTCAGTCAGTCATTTATTGAGTTAGTTAGTCATTAAGTCAGTCAGTAAGTCAGTGAGTCAGTCAGTGAGTGAGTCAGTCAGTCAATGAGTGTCAGTCAGTGAGTTGATTAGTCAGTAAGTTAGTGAGTGAGTCCATCAGTCAGTAAGTCAGTGAGTGTCAGTCAGTTAGTGAGTCAGTAAGTGAGTGTTAGTTAGTGAGTTAGTTAGTCAGTAAGTGAGTTAGTTGGTCAGTCAGTCAGTCAGTAAGTCATTGAGTCAGTCAATCAGTCAGTCAGTCAGTCAGTGAGGAGTGAGTCAGTCAGTGAGTTAGTTAGTCAGTCAGTAAGTCAGTCAGTGAGTCAGTCCGTCAGTCATCGAGTTAGTTAGTCAGTGAGTCAGTGAGTCAGTCCGTGAGTCAGTCAGTCAGTCAGTCAGTCAGTCAGTGAGTCAGTCAGTCAGTCAGTGAGTCAGTGAGTCAGTGAGGAGTGAGTCAGTCAGTGAGTTAGTTAGTCAGTCAGTCAGTCATTGAGTCAGTCAGTTAGTTAGTCAATAAGTGAGTCAGACAGTGAGGCAGTGAGTCAGTCATCGAGTTAGTTAGTCAGTGAGTCAGTCAGTGAGTCAGTCGGTGAGTCAGTTAGTAAGTCAGTCAGTGAGGAGTGAGTCAGTCAGTGAGTTAGTTAGTCAGTAAGTCAGTCAGTTAGTTAGTCAGTCAGTAAGTGAATCAGTCAGTGAGTCAGTGATTCAGTCATCAAGTTAGTTAGTCAGTGAGTCAGTCAGTGAGTCAGTCAGTGAGTCAGTCCATGAGTCAGTCAGTCAGTCAGTCAGTGAGGAGTGAGTCAGTCAGTGAGTTAGTTAGTCATTCAGGCAGTCAGTCAGTCAGTGAGTCAGTCAGTTAGTTAGTCAGTCAGTAAGTTAGTTAGTCAGTGAGTCAATCAGTGAGTGAGTCAGTCAGTGAGTGAGTGAGTCAGTCAGTCAGTGAGTCAGTAAGTCAGTTATTGAGTCAGTCAGTGAGTCAGTCAATGAGTCATTCGGTCAGTCAGTCAGTGAGTGTGTTAGTTATTCAGTTAGTGAGTCAGTGAGTTAGTTAGTCAGTCAGGGAGTCAGTCAGTGAGTTAGTTAGTAAGTCAGTCAGCCAGCCAGTCAGTGAGTTAGTTAGTCAGTGAGTCAGTAAGTCAGTCAGTGAGTCAGTGAGTGTGAGTCAGCAAGGAATCAAAGAATGACAGCAGCACTCAAAATAATCATACCACTGGTATGAGGCACAAATATGCAAAGCCCAAATGTGGACCTGACTCCAACTCAGTCAGTCAGTGAATCAGGCAGTAAGTCAGTGAGTCAGTCAGTGAGCGAGTCAGTCAGTCAATGAGTGTCAGTCAGTGAGTTGATTAGTCAGTAAGTTGGTGAGTGAGTGAGTCAGTCAGTAAGTCAGTGAGTGAGTTAGTTAGTCAGTCAGTGCATCAGCTAGTCTGTCAGTGACTCAGTGAGTTAGTTAGTCCGTCAGTGAGTCAGTCAGTTTGTCAGTGAGTCAGTGAGTCAGTCAGTGAGTTAGTTAGTCATTGAGTCAGTCAGTAAGTCAGTGAGTCAGTCAGTCAGTCAATGACTGTCAGTGAGTGAGTCAGTCAGTGAGTTAGTTAGTCAGTCAGTAAGTCAGTGAGTTGCTTAGTCAGTCAGTCAGTTAGTCAGTAAGTCAGTGAGTCAGTGAGTGAGTGAGTCAGTCAGACAGTGAGTCAGTGAGTGGGTGAGTCAGTCAGTCAATCAGTCAAACAGTGGGTTAGTCAGTCAGTGAGTCAGTCAGTGAGTGAGTGAGTCAGTCAGTGAGTTATTTAGTCAGTCAGTGAGTCAGTCAGTAAGTCAGTCTGTGAGTCAGTGAGTGAGTGAGTGTCAGTCAGTGAGTTAGTTAGTCAATGAGTCAGTCAGTTAGTTATTCAGTCAGTCAGTAAGTCAGTGAGTCAGTCAGTCAGTCCGTGAGTCAACCAGTCAGCCAGTCAGTCTGTCAGTAAGTTACTTGGTCAGTAAGTCAGTCAGAAAGTCATTGAGTCAGTTAGTTAGTCAGTCAGTGAGTCAGTCAGTCAGTAAGTTAGTCAGTCAGTGAGTTTCTGTCAGTGAGTCAGTGAGTGAGGGAGTCAGTCAGTGAGTTAGTCAGTCAGTGAGTCAGTCAGTCAGTCAGTCAGCCAGTCAGTAAATCAGCCAGCCAGTCAGTCAGTCAGTCAATGAGGTAGTTAGTCATTGAGTCAGTCAGTCAGTCAGTGAGTCAGTCACTTAGTTAGTCAGTCAGTAAGTGGGTCAGTCAGTCAATCAGTGAGTCAATGAGTGAGTGAGTTAGTCAGTGAGTCAGTTAGTCAGTGAGTCAGTCAGTCAGTCAGTCAGTGAGTCAGTGAATGAGTGTCAGTCAGTGAGTTAGTCAGTCAGTCAGTGAGTCAGCCAGTCAGTCAGTCAGTCAGTGAGTGAGTGAATCAGTCAGTGAGTCAGTCAGTCAGTCAGTGAGTCAGTAAGTGAGTCAATGAGGGAGTCAGTCAGTGAGTGAGTCAGTCAGTGAGTCAGTTAGTCAATCAATCAGTGAGTCCGTCAGTCAGTGAGTTGGTTAGTTAGTCAGTCAGTGAGTCAGCAATTCAGCCAGTGAGTCAGTCAGTTAGGTAGTCAGTCAGTGAGTTAATCAGTGAGTCAGTCAGTGAGTTATTTATTCAGTCAGTGAGTCAGTCAGTCAGTTAGTCAGTGAATCAACCGGTCAGTGAGTTAGTCAATGAGTCAGTCAGTGAGTCAGTTAGTCATTGAGTCCGTCAGTAAGCCAGTGAGCCAGTCAGTGAGTTGGTCAGTCAGTCAGTCAATGAGTGTCAGTGAGTGAGTCAGTCAGTGGGTTAGTTAGTCAGTCAGTGAGTCAGTCAGTCAGTTAGTCAGTAAGTCAGTCAGTCAGTGAGTTAGTTAGATATTGAGTCAGTCAGTAAGTCAGTGAGTCAGTTTGTGGGTCAGTTAGTCAGTCAATGAGTGTCAGTCAGTGAGTGAGTCAGTGAGTGAGTTAGTCAGTCAGTCAGTCAGTGAATCAGTGAGATGGTTAGTCAGTCAGTCAGTCAGCCAGTGAGTCAGTCAGCGAATCAGCCAGTCAGACAGTCAGAATAAGTTAGTCATTGAGTAAGTCAGTAAGTCAGTGAGTCAGTCAGTGAGTTGGTCAGTCAGTCAATGGGTGTCAGTGAGTAAGACAGTCAGTGAGTGAGTCAGTCAGTGAGTTAGTTAGTCAGTCAGTGAGTCAGTCAGTTAGTCACTGAATCAGCCAGTCAGTGATTTAGTCAATGAGTCAGTCAGTGAGTTAGTTAGTCATTGAGTCAGTTAGTAAGTCAGTGAGTCAGTCAATGAGTTGGTCAGTCAGTCAGTCAATGAGTGTCAGTGAGTGAGTCAGTCAGTGGGTTAGTTAGTCAGTCAGTGAGTTAGTCAGTAAATCAGCCAGTCAGTGAGTTAGTTAGTCATTGAGTCAGTCAGTAAGTCAGTGATTCAGACAGTCAGTCAATGAGTGTCAGTGGGTGAGTGAGTCAGTCAGTGAGTTAGTTAGTCAGTCAGTCAGTGAGTCAGTGAGTTGGTTAGTCAGTCAGTGAGTCAGTCAATGAGTCAGTCAGTCAATCAGTCATTGATTTAGTTAGCCAGTCAGTCAGTCAGTCAGTGAGTTAGTTAGTCAGTCAGTCAGTCAGTGAGTCAGTGAATCAGCCAGTCAGACAGTCGGAGTTAGTTAGTCATTGAGTAAGTCAGTAAGTCAGTGAGTCAGTCAGTGAGTTGGTCAGTCAGTCAGTGAATGAGTGTCAGTGAGTGAGTCAGTCAGTGGGTTAGTTAGTCAGTCAGTGAGTTAGTCAGTAAATCAGCCAGTCAGTGAGTTAGTTAGTCATTGAGTCAGTCAGTAAGTCAGTGATTCAGACAGTCAGTCAATGAGTGTCAGTGGGTGAGTGAGTCAGTCAGTGAGTTAGTTAGTCAGTCAGTCAGTGAGTCAGTGAGTTGGTTAGTCAGTCAGTGAGTCAGTCAATGAGTCAGTCAGTCAGTCAGTCATTGATTTAGTTATCCAGTCAGTCAGTCAGTCAGTGAGTTAGTTAGTCAGTCAGTCAGTCAGTGAGTCAGTGAATCAGCCAGTCAGACAGTCGGAGTTAGTTAGTCATTGAGTAAGTCAGTAAGTCAGTGAGTCAGTCAGTGAGTTGGTCAGTCAGTCAGTGAATGAGTGTCAGTGAGTGAGTCAGTCAGTGGGTTAGTTAGTCAGTGAATCAGCCAGTCAGTGAGTTAGATATTGAGTCAGTCAGTAAGTCAGTGAGTCAGTTTGTGGGTCAGTGAGTAAATCAGTCAGTCAGTCAATGAGTGAGTGAGTCTGTCATTGAGTTAGTCAGTCAGTGAGTCAGCGAATTGGTTAGTCAGTCAGTGAGTCAGTCAATGTGTCAGTCAGTCAGTGAATTAGTTAGCCAGTCAGTGAGTCAGTGAGTTAGTTAGTCAGTCAAAGAGTCAGTCAATAAGTTAGTCAGTCAGTCAGTCAGTGTCAGTCAGTCAGTGAGCCAGTGAGTGAGTAAGTTAATCAGTGAGTTAGTCAGTCAGTGAGTTAGTTATTCAGTCCGTGAGTCAGTCAGTCAGTCAGTCAGTGAGTGAGTCAGTTAGTCAGTGAGTTAGTTAGACAGCCAGTGATTTAGTTAGTCAGTCAGTGAGTGAGTGAGTCAGTCAGTGAGTTAGCTGGTCAGTCAGTGAGTCAGTGAGTGAGTAATTCAGTCAGTGAGTCAGTCAGTGAGTTAGTTAGACCGCCAGTGATTTAGTTAGTCAGTCAGTGAGTGAGTGAGTCAGTCAGTGAGTTAGCTGGTCAGTCAGTGAGTCAGTGAGTGAGTAATTCAGTCTGTGAGTTAGTTAGTCATTCAGTGAGTTGGTTAGTCAGTCAGTGAGTCAGCGAGTGAGTGAGTCAGCGAGTCAGTCAGTGAGTCAGTCAGTCAGCCAGTCAGTCAGTCAGTCAGTGAGTTAGTTAGTCATTGAGTCAGTCAGTAAGTCAGTGAGTTGGTCAGTGCGTCAGGCAATGAGTGTCAGTGAGTCAGTTAGTGAGTGAATCGGTCAGTGAGTTAGTTAGTCAGTCAGTGAGTCAGTGAGTTGCTTAGTCAGTCAGTGAGTCAGTGAGAGAGTGAGTGAGTGAGTTAGTGAGTGAGTGAGTGAGTCAGTCAGACAGTGAGTTGATCAGTCAATCAGTTAGATAGTCAGTCATTGAGTTGGTTAGTCAGTTAGTGAGTCAGTCAGTTAGTCAGTCAGTGAGTCAGCCATTCAGCCAGTGAGTCAGTCAGTTAGTTAGTCAGTCAGTGAGTTAATCAGTCAGTCAGTCAGCCAGTCAGGCAGTCATTGAGGTAGTCAGTCAGTCAGTCAGTCAGTCAGTAAGTTAGTCTGTCAGTCAGTCAGTGAGTGTCAGTCAGTGAGTGAGTGAGTCTGTCCATGAATTAGTTAGTCAGTCAGTGAGTCAGTCAATCAGTTAGTCAGTGAATCAGCCAGTCAGTGAGTTAGTTGGTCATTGAGTCAGTCAGTAAGTCAGTGATTCAGTCAGTCAGTCAGTCAATGAGTCATTCAGTGAGTTAGTTAGTCAGTCAGCCAGTCAGTGAATCAGTGAGTTGGTTAGTGAGTCAGTGAGTCAGTCAGTCAGTATGTCAGTGAGTCAGTGAGTTATCCGGTCAGTCAGTGAGTGAGTCAGTGAGTTAGTTAGTCAGTCCATGAGTCAGTCAGTCAGTCAGTCAGTGAGTTAGTCAGTCAGTCAGTGATTTAGTTAGGCAGTCAGTTAGTCAGTGAGTTAGCTGGTCAATCAGTGAGTCAATGAGTGAGTCAGTGAGTTGGTCAGTGTGTCAGTCAATGAGTGTCATTGAGTCAGTCAGTCAGTGAGTTAGTTCATCAGTCAGTGAGTCAGTGAGTTGCTTAGTCAGTCAATGAGTCAGTCAGTGAGTTTGTTAGTCAGTGAGTCAGTCAGTGTCAGTCAGTCAGTGAGTCATTGAGTGAGTGAGTGAGTGAGTCAGTCAGTGAGTTAGTTAGTCAGTCAGTGAGTCAGTCAGTAAGTCAGTCAGTGAGTCAGTCAGTGAGTGAGTGAGTCAGTCAGTCACTGAGTTGGTCAGTCAATCAGTGAGTCAGTCAGTCAGTCATTGAGTTGGTTAGTCAGTCAGTTCGTCAGTCAGTGAGTCAGCCATTCAGCCAGTGAGTCAGTAAATTAGTTAGTCAGTAAGTGAGTTAATCAGTCAGTCAGTCGGTCAGCCAGTCAGTCAGTCATTGAGTTAGTTAGTCAGTGAGTAAGTTAGTCTGTCAGTCAGTCAGTGAGGGAGTGAGTCAGTTTGTGAGTTAGTCAGTCAGTCAGTCGGTGAATCAGCCAGTCAGTGAGTTAGTTAGACATTGAGTCAGTCAGTAAGTCCATCATTAAGTTAGTTAGTGAGTCACTCAGTAAGTCAGTGAGTCAGTCAGTCAGTAAGTTAGTCAGTGAGTGTCAGTCAGTGAGTGAGTTAGCTAGTCAGTCAGTGAGTCAGTCAGTCAGTCCATGAATCAGCCTGTCAATTAGTCAGTGAGTTAGTTAGTCATTGAGTCATTCAGTAAGTCAGTGAGTCAGTCAGTCGGTCGGTCAGTCAGTCAGTCAATGAGTGTCAGTCAGTGAGTCATTCAGTGAGTTAGTTAGTCAGTGAGTCAGTCAGTGAATCAGTGAGTTGGTTATTGATTCAGTGAGTCAGTTAGTTAGTCAGTCAGTGAGTCAATGAGTGAGTCAGTGAGTTGGTCAGTGCGTCAGTCAATGAGTGTCATTGAGTCAGTCAGTCAGTGAGTTAGTTCATCAGTCAGTGAGTCAGTGAGTTGCTTAGTCAGTCAATGAGTCAGTCAGTGAGTTTGTTAGTCAGTGAGTCAGTCAGTGTCAGTCAGTCAGTGAGTCATTGAGTGAGTGAGTGAGTGAGTGAGTGAGTGAGTCAGTCAGTGAGTTAGTTAGTCAGTCAGTGAGTCAGCCAGTAAGTCAGTCAGTGAGTCAGTCAGTGAGTGAGTGAGTCAGTCAGTCACTGAGTTGGTCAGTCAATCAGTGAGTCAGTCAGTCAGTCATTGAGTTGGTTAGTCAGTCAGTTCGTCAGTCAGTGAGTCAGCCATTCAGCCAGTGAGTCAGTAAATTAGTTAGTCAGTAAGTGAGTTAATCAGTCAGTCAGTCGGTCAGCCAGTCAGTCAGTCATTGAGTTAGTTAGTCAGTGAGTAAGTTAGTCTGTCAGTCAGTCAGTGAGGGAGTGAGTCAGTTTGTGAGTTAGTCAGTCAGTCAGTCGGTGAATCAGCCAGTCAGTGAGTTAGTTAGACATTGAGTCAGTCAGTAAGTCCATCATTAAGTTAGTTAGTGAGTCACTCAGTAAGTCAGTGAGTCAGTCAGTCAGTAAGTTAGTCAGTGAGTGTCAGTCAGTGAGTGAGTTAGCTAGTCAGTCAGTGAGTCAGTCAGTCAGTCCATGAATCAGCCTGTCAATTAGTCAGTGAGTTAGTTAGTCATTGAGTCAGTCAGTAAGTCAGTGAGTCAGTCAGTCGGTCGGTCAGTCAGTCAGTCAATGAGTGTCAGTCAGTGAGTCATTCAGTGAGTTAGTTAGTCAGTGAGTCAGTCAGTGAATCAGTGAGTTGGTTATTGATTCAGTGAGTCAGTTAGTTAGTCAGTCAGTGAGTCAGTGAGTCAGTCAGTCAGTTAGTTAGTCATTGAGTCAGTCAGCAAGTCAGTGAGTCAGTTTGTGGGTCAGTGAGTCAGTCAATGAGTTTCAGTGAGTAAGTCAGTCAGTCAGTGAGTTAGTTAGTCAGTCAGTCAGTCAGTCAGTCAGAGAGTCAGTAAGCTGGTTAGTCAGTCGATGATTCAGTCAGTCAGTGAGTTAGTTAGCCAGTCAGTGAGTCAGTCAGTCAGTGAGTCAGTGAGTTAGTTAGTTAGTCAGTCAGTCAGTCAGTGAATCAGCCAGTCAGACAGTCAGAGTTAGTTAGTCATTGAGTCAGTCAGTAAGTCAGTGAGTTGGTCAGTCAGTCAATGAGTGTCAGTGAGTGAGTCAGTCAGTGAGTTAGTTAGTCAGTCAGTGAGTCAGTCAGTTAGTCAGTGAATCAGCCAGTCAGTGAGTTAGTCAATGAGTCAGTCAATGAGTTATTTAGTCATTGAGTCAGTCAGTGAGTTGGTCAGTCAGTCAGTCATTGAGTGTCAGTGAGTGAGTCAGTCAGTGGGTTAGTTAGTCAGTCAGTGAGTTAGTCAGTGAATCAGCCAGTCAGTGAGTTAGTTAGTCATTGAGTCAGTCAGTAAGTCAGTAAATCAGTTTGTGGGTCAATCAGTCAGTCAATGAGTGTCAGTCAGTGAGTGAGTCAGTCAGTCAGTGAATTAGTTAGTCAGTCAGTCAGTGAGTCAGTGAGTTGGTTAGTCAGTCAGTGAGTCAGTCAATGAGTCAGTCAGTCAGTGAGTTGGTTAGCCAGTCAGTGAGTCAGTCAGTCAGTGAGTTTGTTAGTCAGTCAGTGAGTCAGTCAATCAGTCAGTTAGTCAGTCAGTGAGCTAGTGAGTGAGTTAGTCAATCAGCGAGTTAGTTATTCAATCCGTGAGTCAGTCAGTCATTCAGTGAGCTAGTTAGTCAGCCAGTGATTTAGTTAGTCAGTCAGTGAGTCAGTCAGTCAGTGAGTTAGCTGGTTAGTCAGTGAGTCAGTGAGTGAGTAAGTCAGTCTGTGAGTGAGTTAGTTAGTCAGTCAGTGAGTCGGTGAGTTGGTTAGTCAGTCAGTGAGTCAGCGAGTGAGGGAGTCAGGCAGTGAGTCAGTCAGTAAATCAGCCAGTCAGCCAGTCAGTCAGTCAGTGAGTTAGTTAGTCATTGAGTCAGTCAGTAAGTCAGTGGGTTGGTCAGTGCTTCAGTCAATGAGTTAGTCAGGCAGTGAGTTAGTTATACAGTCAGTGAGTTGCTTAGTCAGTCAGTGAGTCAGTCAATGAGTCAGTCAGTGAGTTAGTTAGTCAGTGAGTCAGTCAGTGTCAGTCAGTCAGTGAGTCAGTCAGAGAGTCAGTCAGTGAGTGAGTCATTGAGTGAGTCAGTCAGTCAGTGAGTTAGTTAGTTAGTCAGTCAGTGAGTCAGTGAGTGAGTGAGTCAGTCAGTGAGGGAGTGAGTGAGTCAGTCAATCAGTGAGTCAGTCAGTCAGTCATTGAGTTGGTCAGTCAGTCAGTGAGTCAGTCAGTTAGTCAGTCAGTGAGTCAGGCATTCAGCCAGTGAGTCAGTCAGTGAGTTAATCAGTCAGTCATTGAGTTAGTTAGTCAGTGAGTCAGTCAGTAACTTAGTCTGTCAATCAGTGAGTGAGTGAGTCAGTCCTTGAGTTAGTTAGTTAGTCAGTCAGTGAGTCAGTGAGTCAGTCAGTCAGTTAGTCAGTGAATCAGCCAGTCAGTGAGTCAGTAGGTCAGTGAGTTATTTCGTCAGTTAGTGAGTCAGTGAGTTGCTTAGTCAGTCAGCGAGTCAGTGAATCAGTCAATGAGTCAGTCAGTGAGTTTTTTAGTCAGTGAGTCAGTCAGTGTCAGTCAGTCAGTGAGTTATTGAGTGAGTGAGTCAGTCAGTGAGTTAGTTAGTCAGTCAGTGAGTCAGTCAGTAAGTCAGTCAGTGAGTCAGTCGGTGATTCAGTTAGTAAGTCAGTCAGTGAGGAGTGAGTCAGTCAGTGAGTTAGTTAGTCAGTAAGTCAGTCAGTTAGTTAGTCAGTCAGTTAGTTAGTCAGTCAGTAAGTGAATCAGTCAGTGAGTCAGTGATTCAGTCATCAAGTTAGTTAGTCAGTGTGTCAGTCAGTGAGACAGCCCATGAGTCAGTCACTCAGTCAGTCAGTGAGGAGTGAGTCAGTCAGTGAGTTAGTTAGTCATTCAGGCAGTCAGTCAGTCAGTGAGTCAGTCAGTTAGTTAGTCAGTCAGTAAGTTAGTTAGTCAGTCAGTGAGTCAATCAGTGAGTGAGTCGGTCAGTGAGTGAGTGAGTCAGTCAGTGAGTCAGTAAGTCAGTCATTGAGTCAGTCAGTGAGTCAGTCAATGAGTCATTCGGTCAGTCAGTCAGTGAGTGTGTTAGTTATTCAGTCAGTGAGTTAGTGAGTCAGTGAGTTAGTCAGTCAGGGAGTCAGTCAGTGAGTTATTTAGTAAGTCAGTCAGTCAGCCAGTCAGCCAGTCAGTGAGTTAGTTAGTCAGTGAGTCAGTAAGTCAGTCAGTGAGTCAGTGAGTGTGAGTCAGCAAAGAATCAAAGAATGACAGCAGCACTCAAAATAATCATACCACTGGTATGAGGCACAAATATGCAAAGCCCAAATATGGACCTGACTCCAACTCAGTCAGTCAGTGAATCAGGCAGTAAGTCAGTGAGTCAGTCAGTGAGCGAGTCAGTCAGTCAATGAGTGTCAGTCAGTGAGTTGATTAGTCAGTAAGTTAGTGAGTGAGTCCATCAGTCAGTAAGTCAGTGAGTGTCAGTCAGTCAGTCAGTCAGTCAGTAAGTGAGTGTTAGTTAGTGAGTTAGTTAGTCAGTAAGTGAGTTAGTTGGTCAGTCAGTAAGTCTTTGAGTCAGTCAATCAGTCAGTCAGTGAGTAAGTCAATCAGTGAGTGAGTCAGTCAGTGAGTTAGTGAGCTGCTTAGTCAGTCAGTGAGTCAGTCAGTCAGACAGTTTGTTAGTCAGTCAGTCAGTGAGTTAGTTAGTCAGTCAGTCAGTCATTTAGTAAGTTAGTTAGTCATTGAGTCAGTCAGTCAATGAGTGTCAGTCAATGAGTCAGTCAGTCAGTGAGTTAGTTAGTCAGTGATTGAGTCAGTGAGCTGCTTAGTCAGTCAGTGAGTCAGTGAGTCAGTCAATGAGTCAGTCAGTCAGTTAGTTAGTCAGTAAGTCAGTCAGTCAGTTAAATAGTCAGTGAGTTAGTCAGTCAGTCAGTCAGTCAGTGAGTCAGTCATTAAGTGAGTAAGCGAGTGAGTCAGTGAGTAAGTCAGTCAATTAGTCAGTGAATCAGCCAGTCAGCCAGTCAGTCAGTCAGTCAGTGAGTTAATTAGTCATTGAGTGAGTCAGTAAGTCAGTCAGTCAGTCAGTCAATGAGTGTCAGTCAGTGAGTCAGTGAGTGAGTGAGTCAGTCAGTGAGTTAGTTAGTCAGTCAGTCAGTGAGTTATTGAGTTGGTTAGTCAGTCAATGAGTCAGTCAGTCAGTGAGGGAGTGTCAGTCAGTCAGTCAGTCAGTTATTCAGTCAGTCAGTGAGTCAGTCAGTCAGTCAGTAAGGCAGTGAGTGAGTTAGTTAGTAAGTCAGTCAGCCAGCCAGCCAGTCAGTGAGTTAGTTAGTCAGTGAGTCAGTCAGTGAGTAAGTGAGTGAGTCAGTCAGTGAGTGTGAGTCAGCAAAGAATCAAAGAATGACAGCAGCACTCAAAATAATCATACCACTGGTATGAGGCACAAATATGAAAAGCCCAAATATGGACCTGACTCCAACTCAGTCAGTCAGTGAATCAGGCAGTAAGTCAGTGAGTCAGTCAGTGAGCGAGTCAGTCAGTCAATGAGTGTCAGTCAGTGAGTTGATTAGTCAGTAAGTTAGTGAGTGAGTCCATCAGTCAGTAAGTCAGTGAGTGTCAGTCAGTCAGTCAGTAAGTGAGTGTTAGTTAGTGAGTTAGTTAGTCAGTAAGTGAGTTAGTTGGTCAGTCAGTCAGTCAGTAAGTCATTGAGTCAGTCAATCAGTCAGTCAGTGAGTAAGTCAATCAGTGAGTGAGTCAGTCAGTGAGTTAGTCAGTGAGTTAGTGAGCTGCTTAGTCAGTCAGTGAGTCAGTCAGTCAAAAAGTCAGTCAGACAGTTTGTTAGTCAGTCAGTCAGTCAGTGAGTTAGTTAGTCAGTCAGTCAGTCATTTAGTAAGTTAGTTAGTCATTGAGTCAGTCAATCAATGAGTGTCAGTCAGTGAGTCAGTCAGTCAGTTAAATAGTCAGTGAGTTAGTCAGTCAGTCAGTCAGTCAGTGAATCAGTCAGTAAGTGAGTAAGCGAGTGAGTCAGTGAGTTAGTCAGTCAGTCAGTTAGTCAGTGAATCAGCCAGTCAGCCAGTCAGTCAGTCAGTGAGTTAATTAGTCATTGAGTGAGTCAGTAAGTCAGTGAGTCAGTCAGTCAATGAGTGTCAGTCAGTGAGTCAGTGAGTGAGTGAGTCAGTCAGTGAGTTAGTTAGTCAGTCAGTCAGTGAGTTATTGAGTTGGTTAGTCAGTCAGTGAGTCAGTCAATGAGTCAGTCAGTCAGTCAGTCAGTGAGTAAGTCAGTCAGTGAGTTATTCATTCAGTGAGTTATTCAGTCAGTCAGTGAGTCAGTCAGTCAGTCAGTAAGTCAGTGAGTGAGTTAGTTAGTCAGTCAGTGAATCAGCTAGTCTGTCAGTGACTCAGTGAGTTAGTTAGTCCGTCAGTGAGTCAGTCAGTTTGTCAGTTATTGAGTTAGTCAATAAGTCATTCGGTCAGTCAGTCAGTGAGTGAGTTAGTAATTCAGTCAGTGAGTTAGTGAGTCAGTGAGTTAGTCAGTCAGGGAGTCAGTCAGTGAGTGAGTCAGTCAGTGAGTTAGTTAGTAAGTCAGTCAGTCAGCCAGCCAGCCAGCCAGTCAGTGAGTTAGTTAGTCAGTGAGTCAGTCAGTTAGTCAGTAAGTCAGTCAATGAGTCAGTGAGTCTGTCAGTTAGTGAGTGTGAGTCAGCAAAGAATCAAAGAATGACAGCAGCACTCAAAATAATCATACCACTGGTATGAGGCACAAATATCCAAAGCCCAAATATGGACCTGACTCCAACTCAGTCAGTCAGTGAATCAGGCAGTCAGTCAGTGAGTCAGTCAGTCATTTATTGAGTTAGTTAGTCATTAAGTCAGTCAGTAAGTCAGTGAGTCAGTCAGTGAGTGAGTCAGTCAGTCAATGAGTGTCAGTCAGTGAGTTGATTAGTCAGTAAGTTAGTGAGTGAGTCCATCAGTCAGTAAGTCAGTGAGTGTCAGTAAGTTAGTGAGTCAGTAAGTGAGTGTTAGTTAGTGAGTTAGTTAGTCAGTAAGTGAGTTAGTTGGTCAGTCAGTCAGTCAGTAAGTCATTGAGTCAGTCAATCAGTCAGTCAGTCAGTCAGTGAGGAGTGAGTCAGTCAGTGAGTTAGTTAGTCAGTCAGTAAGTCAGTCAGTGAGTCAGTCCGTCAGTCATCGAGTTAGTTAGTCAGTGAGTCAGTGAGTCAGTCCGTGAGTCAGTCAGTCAGTCAGTCAGTCAGTCAGTCAGTGAGTCAGTGAGGAGTGAGTCAGTCAGTGAGTTAGTTAGTCAGTCAGTCAGTCATTGAGTCAGTCAGTTAGTTAGTCAATAAGTGAGTCAGACAGTGAGGCAGTGAGTCAGTCATCGAGTTAGTTAGTCAGTGAGTCAGTCAGTGAGTCAGTCGGTGAGTCAGTTAGTAAGTCAGTCAGTGAGGAGTGAGTCAGTCAGTGAGTTAGTTAGTCAGTAAGTCAGTCAGTTAGTTAGTCAGTCAGTAAGTGAATCAGTCAGTGAGTCAGTGATTCAGTCATCAAGTTAGTTAGTCAGTGAGTCAGTCAGTGAGTCAGTCCATGAGTCAGTCAGTCAGTCAGTCAGTGAGGAGTGAGTCAGTCAGTGAGTTAGTTAGTCATTCAGGCAGTCAGTCAGTCAGTGAGTCAGTCAGTTAGTTAGTCAGTCAGTAAGTTAGTTAGTCAGTGAGTCAATCAGTGAGTGAGTCAGTCAGTGAGTGAGTGAGTCAGTCAGTCAGTGAGTCAGTAAGTCAGTTATTGAGTCAGTCAGTGAGTCAGTCAATGAGTCATTCGGTCAGTCAGTCAGTGAGTGTGTTAGTTATTCAGTTAGTGAGTCAGTGAGTTAGTTAGTCAGTCAGGGAGTCAGTCAGTGAGTTAGTTAGTAAGTCAGTCAGCCAGCCAGCCAGTCAGTGAGTTAGTTAGTCAGTGAGTCAGTAAGTCAGTCAGTGAGTCAGTGAGTGTGAGTCAGCAAGGAATCAAAGAATGACAGCAGCACTCAAAATAATCATACCACTGGTATGAGGCACAAATATGCAAAGCCCAAATATGGACCTGACTCCAACTCAGTCAGTCAGTGAATCAGGCAGTAAGTCAGTGAGTCAGTCAGTGAGCGAGTCAGTCAGTCAATGAGTGTCAGTCAGTGAGTTGATTAGTCAGTAAGTTAGTGAGTGAGTCAGTCAGTCAGTAAGTCAGTGAGTGAGTTAGTTAGTCAGTCAGTGCATCAGCTAGTCTGTCAGTGACTCAGTGAGTTAGTTAGTCCGTCAGTGAGTCAGTCAGTTTGTCAGTGAGTCAGTGAGTCAGTCAGTGAGTTAGTTAGTCATTGAGTCAGTCAGTAAGTCAGTGAGTCAGTCAGTCAGTCAATGACTGTCAGTGAGTGAGTCAGTCAGTGAGTTAGTTAGTCAGTCAGTAAGTCAGTGAGTTGCTTAGTCAGTCAGTCAGTTAGTCAGTAAGTCAGTGAGTCAGTGAGTGAGTCAGTCAGTGAGTGAGTCAGTCAGACAGTGAGTCAGTGAGTGGGTGAGTCAGTCAGTCAATCAGTCAAACAGTGGGTTAGTCAGTCAGTGAGTCAGTCAGTGAGTGAGTGAGTCAGTCAGTGAGTTATTTAGTCAGTCAGTGAGTCAGTCAGTAAGTCAGTCTGTGAGTCAGTGAGTGAGTGAGTGTCAGTCAGTGAGTTAGTTAGTCAATGAGTCAGTCAGTTAGTTATTCAGTCAGTCAGTAAGTCAGTGAGTCAGTCAGTCAGTCCGTGAGTCAACCAGTCAGCCAGTCAGTCTGTCAGTAAGTTACTTGGTCAGTAAGTCAGTCAGAAAGTCATTGAGTCAGTTAGTTAGTCAGTCAGTGAGTCAGTCAGTCAGTAAGTTAGTCAGTCAGTGAGTTTCTGTCAGTGAGTCAGTGAGTGAGGGAGTCACTAACTCACTGACTGAATAACTAACACACTCACTGACTGACTGACCGAATGACTCATTGACTGACTCACTGACTGACTCAATGACTGACTTACTGACTCACTGACTGACTCACTCACTCACTGACCGACTCACTCACTGATTGACTCACTGACTGACTAACTAACTTACTGACTGACTAACTAACTGAGTTAGCTAACTAACTTAGCTGGTTAGTCAGTGAGTCAGTGAGTGAGTAAGTCAGTCTGTGAGTTAGTTAGTCAGTCAGTGAGTCAGTGAGTTGGTTAGTCAGTCAGTGAGTCAGCGAGTGAGGGAGTCAGGCAGTGAGTCAGTCAGTAAATCAGCCAGTCAGCCAGTCAGTCAGTCAGTGAGTTTGTTAGTCATTGAGTCAGTCAGTAAGTCAGTGGGTTGGTCAGTGCGTCAGTCAATGAGTGAGTCAGGCAGTGAGTTAGTTAGTTAGTCAGTCAGTGAGTTGCTTAGTCAGTCAGTGAGTCAGTCAATGAGTCAGTCAGTGAGTTAGTTAGTCAGTGAGTCAGTCAGAGAGTCAGTCAGTGAGTGAGTCATTGAGTGAGTCAGTCAGTCAGTGAGTTAGTTAGTTAGTCAGTCAGTGAGTCAGTGAGTGAGTGAGTCAGTCAGTGAGGGAGTGAGTGAGTCAGTCAATCAATCAGTGAGTCAGTCAGTTAGTCAGTCAGTGAGTCAGGCATTCAGCCAGTGAGTCAGTCAGTGAGTTAATCAGTCAGTCAGTCAGCCAGTCAGGCAGTCATTGAGTTAGTTAGTCAGTGAGTCAGTCAGTAAGTCAGTGGGTTGGTCAGTGCGTCAGTCAATGAGTGAGTCAGGCAGTGAGTTAGTTAGTTAGTCAGTCAGTGAGTTGCTTAGTCAGTCAGTGAGTCAGTCAATGAGTCAGTCAGTGAGTTAGTTAGTCAGTGAGTCAGTCAGAGAGTCAGTTAGTGAGTGAGTCATTGAGTGAGTCAGTCAGTCAGTGAGTTAGTTAGTTAGTCAGTCAGTGAGTCAGTGAGTGAGTGAGTCAGTCAGTGAGGGAGTGAGTGAGTCAGTCAATCAATCAGTGAGTCAGTCAGTCAGTGAGTCAGTCAGTTAGTCAGTCTGTGAGTCAGGCATTCAGCCAGTGAGTCAGTCAGTGAGTTAATCAGTCAGTCAGTCAGCCAGTCAGGCAGTCATTGAGTTAGTTAGTCAGTGAGTCAGTCAGTAACTTAGTCTGTCAATCAGTGAGTGAGTGAGTCAGTGAGTCAGTCAGTCAGTTAGTCAGTGAATCAGCCAGTCAGTGAGTCAGTAGGTCAGTGAGTTATTTCGTCAGTCAGTGAGTCAGTGAGTTGCTTAGTCAGTCAGCGAGTCAGTGAGTCAGTCAATGAGTCAGTCAGTGAGTTTGTTAGTCAGTCAGTGTCAGTCAGTCAGTGAGTCATTGAGTGAGTGAGTCAGTCAGTGAGTTAGTTAGTCAGTCAGTGAGTCAGTCAGTAAGTCAGTCAGTGAGTCAGTGAGTCAGTCAGTGAGTGAGTGAGTCAGTCAGTCACTGAGTTGGTTAGTCAATCAGTGAGTCCGTCAGTCAGTCATTGAGTTGGTTAGTCAGTCAGTTCGTCAGTCAGTGAGTCAGCCATTCAGCCAGTGAGTCAGTAAATTAGTTTGTCAGTAAGTGAGTTAATCAGTCAGTCAGTCGGTCAGCCAGTCAGGCAGTCATTGAGTTAGTTAGTTAGTGAGTAAGTTAGTCTGTCAGTCAGTCAGTGAGTGTCAGTCAGTGAGGGAGTGAGTCAGTTTGTGAGTTAGTCAGTTAGTCAGTCGGTGAATCAGCCAGTCAGTGAGTTAGTTAGACATTGAGTCAGTCAGTAAGTCCATCATTAAGTTAGTTAGTGAGTCACTCAGTAAGTCAGTGAGTCAGTCAGTCAGTAAGTTAGTCAGTGAGTGTCAGTCAGTGAGTGAGTTAGCTAGTCAGTCAGTGAGTCAGTCAGTCAGTGAGTCAGTCAGTCAGTCCGTGAATCAGCCTGTCAATTAGTCAGTGAGTTAGTTAGTCATTGAGTCAGTCAGTAAGTCAGTGAGTCAGTCAGTCGGTCGGTCAGTCAGTCAGTCAGTCAGTCAATGAGTGTCAGTCAGTGAGTCATTCAGTGAGTTAGTTAGTCAGTGAGTCAGTCAGTGAATCAGTGAGTTGGTTATTGATTCAGTCAGTCAGTTAGTTAGTTAGTCAGTCAGTGAGTCAGTCAGTCAGTCAGTCAGTTAGTTAGTCATTGAGTCAGTCAGTAAGTCAGTGAGTCAGTTTGTGGGTCAGCGAGTTAGTGAGTCAGTCAATGAGTGTCAGTGAGTAAGTCAGTCAGTCAGTGAGTTAGTTAGTCAGTCAGTCAGTCAGTCAGAGAGTCAGTAAGCTGGTTAGTCAGTCAGTCAGTCAGTCAATGAGTCAGTCAGTCAGTGAGTTAGTTAGCCAGTCAGTGAGTCAGTCAGTCAGTGAGTCAGTGAGTTAGTTAGTCAGTCAGTCAGTCAGTGAATCAGCCAGTCAGACAGTCAGAGTTAGTTAGTCATTGAGTCAGTCAGTAAGTCAGTGAGTCAGTCAGTCAGTCAGTCATTGAGTGTCAATGAGTGAGTCAGTCAGTGGGTTAGTTAGTCAGTCAGTGAGTTAGTTAGTCAGTTAGTCAGTGAATCAGCCAGACAGTGAGTTAGTTAGTCATTGAGTCAGTCAGTAAGTCAGTTTGTGGGTCAGTGAGTCAGTCAATCAGTCAATGAGTGTCAGTCAGTGAGTGAGTCAGTCAGTGAGTGAATTAGTTAGTCAGTCAGTCAGTAAGTCAGTGAGTTGGTTAGTCAGTCAGTGAGTCAGTCAATGAGTCAGTCAGTCAGTGAGTTGGTTAGCCAGTCAGTGAGTCAGTCAGTCAGTGAGTTTGTTAGTCAGTCAGTGAGTCAGTCAATCAGTCAGTTAGTCTGTCAGTGAGCCAGTGAGTGAGTAAGTCAATCAGTGAGTTAGTTATTCAGTCCGTGAGTCAGTCAGTCATTCAGTGAGTTAGTTAGTCAGCCAGTGATTTAGTTAGTCAGTCAGTGAGTCAGTCAGTCAGTGAGTTAGCTGGTTAGTCAGTGAGTCAGTGAGTGAGTAAGTCAGTCGTTGAGTTAGTTAGTCATTCAGTGAGTCAGTGAGTTGGTTAGTCAGTCAGTGAGTCAGCGAGTGAGGGAGTCAGGCAGTGAGTCAGTCAGTAAATCAGCCAGTCAGCCAGTCAGTCAGTCAGTGAGTTAGTTAGTCAATGAGTCAGTCAGTAAGTCAGTGGGTTGGTCAGTACGTCAGTCAATGAGTGAGTCAGGCAGTGAGTAAGTTAGTCAGTCAGTGAGTCAGTGAGTTGCTTAGTCAGTCAGTGAGTCAGTCAATGAGTCAGTCAGTGAGTTAGTTAGTCAGTGAGTCAGTCAGTGTCAGTCAGTCAGTGAGTCAGTCAGAGAGTCAGTCAGTGAGTGAGTCATTGAGTGAGTGAGTCAGTCAGTGAGTTAGTTAGTTAGTTAGTCCGTCAGTGAGTCAGTGAGTGAGTCAGTCAGTCAGTGAGGGAGTGAGTGAGTCAGTCAATCAGTGAGTCAGTCAGTCAGTCATTGAGTTGTTCAGTCAGTCAGCGAGTCAGTCAGTTAGTCAGTCAGTGAGTCAGGCATTCAGCCAGTGAGTCAGTCAGTGAGTTAATTAATCAGCCAGTCAGGCAGTCATTGAGTTAGTTAGTCAGTGAGTCAGTCAGTAAGTTAGTCTGTCAATCAGTGAGTGAGTGAGTCAATCCTTGAGTTAGTAAGTCAGTCAGTGAGTCAGTCACTCAGTTAGTCAGTGAATCAGCCAGTCAGTGAGTTAGTTAGTCATTGAGTCAGTCAGTAAGTCCATCATTAAGTTAGTTAGTGAGTGAGTCACTCAGTAAGTCAGTGAGTCAGTCAGTCAGTAAGTTAGTCAGTGAGTCAGTGAGTGAGTTAGTTAGACAGTCAGTGAGTCAGTCTGTCAGTCAGTGAGTCAGTCAGTCAGTCCGTGAATCAGCCTGTCAGTCAGTCAGTGAGTTAGTTAGTCATTGAGTCAGTCAGTAAGTCAGTGAGTCAGTGAGTCAGTGAGTCGGTCAGTCAATGAGTGTCAGTCAGTGAGTCATTCAGTGAGTTAGTTAGTCAGTCAGTCAGTGAATCAGCGAGTTGGTTAGTGAGTCAGTGAGTCAGTTAGTTAGTTAGTCAGTCAGTGAGTCAGTCAGTCAGTACGTCAGTAAGTCAGTGAGTTATCCGGTCAGTCAGTTAGTTAGTCAGTGAGTGAGTCAGTTAGTCAGTCAGTCAGTTAGTGAGTCAGCCAGTCATCGAGTTAGTTAGTCAGTGAGTCAGTAAGTGAGTCAGTGAGTGAGTGAGTCAGTGAGTGAGTGAGTCAGTGAGTGAGTGAGTCAGTTAGTGAGTTAGTTAGTCAGTCAGCGAGTCAGTCAGCCAGTCAGTCAGTGAGTGAGTTAGTGAGTAGGTTAGTCAGTCAGTGAGTCAGTCAGTCAGTGAGTTAGTTAGTCAGTCAGTGAGTCAGTCAGTAAGTCAGCCATTTCATCAGTGAGTGTCAGTCAGTGAATCAGTGAGTCAGTCAGTGAGTCAGTGAGTCAGTCAGTCAGTAAGTCAGTGAATCAGTGAGTCAGTCAGTGAGTCAGTGAGTCAGTCAGTCAGTAAGTCAGTGAATCAGTGAGTCAGTCAGTGAGTCAGCCAGTCAATCAATCAATCAGGGAGTTAGTTGGTCAGTGAGTCAGTCAGTTTGTCAGTGAGTCAGTCAGTGAGTCATTCAGTCAATCAGTCAGTTAGTTAGTCAGTCAGTTAGTAAGCCAGTGAGTTATTCGGTCAGTCAGTGAGTTAGTCACTGAGTGAGTCAGTCAGTCAGTGAATCAGCCAATCATCGAGTTAGTTAGTCAGTGAGTCAGTCAGTAAGTGATTGAGTCAGTCAGTGAGTCAGTCAGTGAGTCAGTAAGTCAGTTAGTCAGTCAGTCAGTGTCAGTCAGTGAGTCAGTCAGTTAGTGAGTTAGTCAGTCAGTCAGTCAGTCAGTTAGTCAGTCAGTGAGTCAGCCAGCCAGTCATTGAGTGCCAGTCAGTCAGTCAGTCAGTGAGTGAGTCAGTGAGTGAGTCAGTGAGTTAGTTAGTCAGTCATTCAGTCAGTTAGTCAGTCAGTGCTTTCGCCTTCATATATATAGATGCGTGGCCAGAATAAGAAAACACGTTGCAGGGGGAAAAAAATCCCTCATCAGTTCAGCTTGTTAGAGTTGACAAACTAAGCAATAGTTTAAATGCAAAGTCTATCTGTCACCGGCACGGCATAGTAGCCTCCATCTTAGCTCTGCGCAGCTGGCTTTGAAGAAACTTCAGACGCAGATGAGCACATACACTAATGGCCCTTTTACACGGGCCGCCAGTCAGGTAGACGACTGCACAAGCGCTGATGTCATAGCTAACGTCACCAGCACTCGTGTAGCACTTCCCGCTGGATCGCGTGCTTCTCGTCACCTTCTAAGTGAAGCGCCGAGCGATAATCGTCCTGTGTAAATGGCCAATAGTCACGTGCGTCAAACTCAAGGTCTGCAGGTCATATCCGGCCCGCCATGTCGTTTCATGCGGCCTGCGACGAGGTCCACGCTGCTGTGGTCCTCGGTGAACTTGAGTCCGACACTTCTGACCTAGAGCTTTCCTTTATATTTTGCTTTCCTGTCGAGTCCGCTTCTGGTTTTGGCTCAAAAAACTGCAGCTTTAGAAAAAAAAACTGTGTTTTCAGCCAGATGTTAGCTGCCGGTCAGTAAGAAATATCAGAGGCGCTACAAGCATTGTTTTCTTTGTGTTTTTCTCACTTGCGTTCTTTGAGTCCCTGGCATGCTCCAGGGGAGGCGATTTCCTGTGCTAAGGAACGGCGAGTTGTGCGTTCGGACACGATAGTTGGAGCTCCAGCGTTGTATTCAGCTGACTGTGCAGCCTGTTGGTCAGAACGATTCCTGACATCCTCCTCCGACCCCTTTCAGTGATGAGTTGTTTCCATCCGCAGGATCCCCTTCTGCTGGATGTTTTTCTCGATTGCGCCATTCTCGGTATACTCTCCACACCGTTACATGAGAACCCTCCCCCGCGGTTGGTAGTGAGACCCCGGCTAGTCTAGCACCGATAACCGGGCCTCATTGGAAGCCACTCTGATCGCTGGATTTTCCCATCTAATGTGGATTCACACATAGGCCTGATTTACACGAGCGTTTTTACGTGGCTGCGATAAAACGTCAGCTGAAATTCATGACCATGTGAAGCACTGGATTCCAATGCATTCATTCACATGAGCGGTTTTTCACGTTGCGCCAAAAGATAGGTCTTACCCTTTTTTTTGACGAAAAACGCTGGAAGCTCCCATAGACTCCTATGCGGGCTGAAAAAAAGGGAGGGGGAGAGAGTTAACCACCGGACGGCGCTCGGAAAAGAACATAGCCGGCTCTATTGAAGCTATTAGAAGATTTCTGCCGACCGATGGACTTCCAAGCTGCAGCGTATTTTTTGCGCGATACACCCGTATGAATGGACGAGAAAACGCTAATTAAGCTTGGCACTCGATCGCCGCTATTCTTCATTGGTGTAATTTTCGGCTGTAATGCGGTCGGCGTAAGAACGCATTGCCTTTGTGAATGAGGCCTAAGACTGGAATCACACCAGCGAGAGCGATATTGCATTGACAAACATGCGGTTTTCTATGCGAGTGTAATGCGTTTTGCGAGAAGAACACATCGCATCGCAGTACAAGCAATCTTCGTGTGCGCGGCAATCACATATTATCGCAGCAAGTACTGTTCATCGCGCTCTGGAGCAGCGCTGCTTCCTGCACACTTGTGGAACTGAATTGCGATTTCCGCTTACGGAGGAAAAATAGCAGCATGCTCTATTTTTGTGTGGTGTCCCACCCATGGTCCTTCCGCAATTGACATTGCAGATAGGTTGCAGGTGCCCATGTCATCGCCTAGCGACGGTGCGGGAAAAGCAATCCTGTACTGCGCATGTCTGACAGCGGCTCACCGCAGCCATCCGCAGTACAGAGAAAAGAAGATAAATGACAGGTACGCAGCATCGCCGGCCGGCCACAGGGTCGGATCCCGCTGCAGGCTCCCACATGCGACCCGTTCGTGTGCAGGCGGCCTTATACCTAATATGTGTTGCTTTTTAAAAAGGTTTTTCGTATTTAACACAGGTTTTGGAGGAAAAAATGTGTATTTTTTAAAACTGGATTTGGTTTTTGGATTAAACTTTATTGAACTTTTTTGACACTATTTTTTAGTCAAGAGGACTTGACGTGATCGTTCATTTGCTACCAAAAGCACCGTCCGCAGCGCACTGTAAAAAGTCAAAACGGAAGCATTCCCTTTTTTTTTTTTTAAAGAAGGGCCAATGGGTTGCCATGGCAACTAAATGCCAGATAAGGGTGTCTGGGTCTGCTATAGCCTATGATTGCTATGAGTAGCAATAACGCACTGCAGTATAGAAGTATTGCAATATATCATTATAACGATCATAGCATTGCAGGTTCAAGTCCCCCACAGGAACATACAAAATGTAATTGAAAATAAAATAGCAATATAAAACAGCTTTTTGTGTACTTTTCTCTCTTTGTTTAAAAAAATATGAAAAAAATTAAAACACACTAAATGATTTATAAAATAAATTAAAACACACTTTTTTTTCCTGAACTACAACAATTAAAAAACAAAACTGAGCCAAATAGCTTTTTTTTGTTCTTTTTGCCTTCCCAAAAGAGCTCAATAACACTCAGCGATCTGAGCATTAAATTGGGAGAACGAATAGCAGCGAGGATGCAGCTCCTCCTCCCCCTCCCCTCCCCCGCCCCCTCTCTTTTTTCCGGCTAGCTCCCATAAGTGTCTACGGGAGCCACCAGCGCTGTGCAGTCATGCGATTGGGCATGATGGAGAGAAATCTCGGTGTCAAACAAATGCGCTGTTCACATGTGATTATTTTTTCGGTGCGTCAAAAAAATCATTAATCTGAAAGGACCCTTAGGAAACGATGGGTTCTTTTAGATGCAATTTTTTGCCGCACCTACACAGTGTTCAAACAACAGTCGTGTGAAAGAGCCTTAAAAGTGATCAAAAAGGCATATACACCCCAAAATGGTACCAATAAAAACTACAGCTCATCACACAAAATCCCACAGCCCTCACAGAGCGCCGTCCACGGAGGAATAAAAACGTTATGGGAGTTCGAATGCAGCGATGCAAAAAAATTCCCCAAAAATCTTTTTATTGTGTAAAGGTGGAAAAACCTAAAAATATAGAATTTTGGTATTGTCATGTACGCTGCATGTGTTTTTTCTCTCTGCCTTCAAAAAATATAATAGAAAGTTCTACAATACATTATATGTAGCCAAGAATGGTACCAATAAAAACGACACAACCAAACCCCCATACGGCCAACGGAAAGATAAAACAGTCTTTTGAAAAGTGGAGATGAAAATCCCCAAAAATCGTTGCATCCTTAGGCCTCAAACAAGGAGCATCATTAAGGGGTTAATCTGCTGCAGATTTTGGTGTAGGATTTTTGGCGTCTTGCATAAATCTTGCGCTCGTGTGAACGGTCCCTTACTGTCTCTTCTGTTAGGATGAAGCGATGAGCTGGATTATTGCATGGCTTCCCTGAGCGGCCGCAGACACGGCCAGACATCAGCCGCCGCTCAGACAGAAGCACGAAGGTAATTGAATCCAGAAGAAAGCAGCGCAGCCGGGGCTTCCACCATAGAAAAGCCCCATCCACGGCTCCAGAAATAGATCCATCTAGTTATAGAAAGCATATAAAACCTAATGCTGCAACATACAACATACACGGCATACACGGCATACATAACATACAAGGCCGGGCGCAGGGCCAGCCACGGATGTAGCCCGTCCTACACCACAGCCGCGCTTCAGCAGATACAATGTATCCTATTCCTGTCTGATCCTCGGTAGGTTGGAAAGCTTGTTGAACATTGGACTAGACAATCCTCCGTGAGACGGGCGCATCTCTCCCCCGTCCTGATAATTTGTTACAATGTATCAGTGCACATGTGAATGTATACAAACACAGCATTAGGGCTTAGGCCGCCTGCACACAAACAGGTCGGATTCCGGATGCGGGCCGTCGGACATGCGCAGTACAGATTTGGTTCAAATGTTTATCTTTCTCGTGCCGTTCCTAGGCGATGGTGCGGGTCCCGCGACCTATCCGTAATGTCGATTGCAGAAGAGCCGCAAGTCGGACGGCTTCTATTGACTTCAATGGAAGCCATCAATGTGGAGCCTGCACGAAAATGGAACATGCTGCAATTGTATTCCTCTGTGAGCGAGAAATCGCAGTTGCTGTCCGCTCTTGTAAGCGGATACTCCATTGGTTTAAATTGGTGCGGAATGCCGCCGATCATCCGTGCGGTAAACGATCGCAGATTCCACAATTCAAACCCGCTTGTGTGCAGACGGCCTTAAACGGATGAACGTATTGTAGTCCCTTTACGCTATAATCACAGCCGCATAGGGGGGCAAAACAAAACCGCTTCTATCAATTGATTTCAGTGATTTTCTTTCCACCATCGGGATTCGCGCCGTTAATGGTAAGATAGGACTTTTTTTTCAAACTCCTGCGCTATCATGCGGAGTTTGAATGGCCAGTGAGGGAAAAAAACCTTGTTCATGCGCAGCTACACTCCGTACCGGGAGCGTATTGCACATACGGCCAGCTTAAACATTCCTTAGGCCTTTTTCACACAAGCGTCATTTTGACGCAGAGTAGGTGCATCAAAAGATTGCGTCTATAAGAACCTGCGGTTTCCTACGGGGTCTTTCAGACGGGCGTCAAAAGGTTTTTTGATGCCAAGTTTTCTCTCTGCCAAAAGATAGGATTCGTCTTATATTTTGACGGCACAACGCTGGCGGCTCCATAGACTCTAATGGGAGACTATGGGAGCCATCCGGAAAAGGGAGGGGGAGAGAGTTTAACACTGCAGGGATAAAGGAATTCCCCATAGAGAGGAAGGGAGTCCCTGCAGGGATTCCCTTCATTGTTTTGATGGCTGGGATTTCAGGGCTGCGGTGTTAGTGTACTGCAAGATGCCGCAGCCAGCAAGGTAAAAATCGCAAAAATTCTTTGCACAATTTATTTCTCCAAGTCGCCATTTTTTAGCGCAGTTATCGGAGTGTTAAAATGACCTTAAAGAGTTGATAACCCCCATAGAGCTGCAGCGACCCATCCAGGTGGGCTGCAGTCACGCTCCTCTAGCCCTATGTGCTGCGGTTCTCACAGCAGAAGCTGCAGCATGTGGTCCTCATCAACAGGCCTGTCATCAAGTCACTGCACTTGGCTCTGCTCTACTGAAGCGCCTGAGAAGCCCCTCACCATTCCCCATCATGTGGTGGGGGGGATCCATCCACACAACTGCAGACTTATCAGTGTGTTCAAAAAATGTCCCTCCTCGGGAATGGTGCAGGGGAAATAAATTGTGAGCTCCTGGGGTCAGGGATGATGGGAGTGATACATTGTGTGTGATGGGAGATTAGATTGTGAGCTCCTGGGGTTAGGGATGATGTGAGTGATACATTGTGTGTGATGGGAGATTAGATTGTGAGCTCCTGGGGTTAGGGATGATGGGAGTGATACATTGTGTGTGATGGGGGATTAGATTGTGAGCTCCTGGGGTCAGGGATGATGGGAGTGATACATTGTGTGTGATGGGGAGATTAGATTGTGAGCTCCTGGGGTCAGGGATGATGGGAGTGATACATTATGTGATGGGGAGATTAGATTGTGAGCTCCTGGGGTCAGGGATGATGGGAGTGATACATTATGTGATGGGGAGATTAGATTGTGAGCTCCTGGGGTCGGGGATGATGGGAGTGATACATTATGTGATGGGGAGATTAGATTGTGAGCTCCTGGGGTCAGGGATGATGGGAGTGATATATTGTGTAATGGGGAGATTAGATTGTTAGCTCCTGGGGTCAGGGATGATGGGAGTGATACATTGTGTGATGGGGGATTAGATTGTTAGCTCCTGGGGTCAAGGATGATGGGAGTGATGCATTCGGTGATGGGGAGATTAGATTGTTAGCTCCTGGGGTCAAGGATGATGGGAGTGATACATTGTGTGATGGGGAGATTAGATTGTTAGCTCCTAGGGTCAGGGATGATGGGAGTGATACATTGTGTGATGGGGAGATTAGATTGTTAGCTCCTCGGGTCAAGGATGAAGGGAGTGATACATTGTGTGTGATAAGGAAATTAGACTGTGAGCTCCTAGGGTCAGCGATGATGGGAGTAACACATTGTGTGTGATGGGGAGATTAGATTGTGAGCTCCTGGGGTCAGGGATGATGGGACTGATACATTGTGTGATGGCTGGGGGATTAGATTGTGAGCTCCTGGGGCTGGGGATGATGGGAGTGATACATTGTGTGTGATGGGGAGATTAGACTGTGAGCTCCTGGGGTCAGGGATGATGGGAGTGATACATTGTGTGTGATGGGGAGATTAGACTGTGAGCTCCTGGGGTCAGGGATGATGGGAGTGATACATTGTGTGTGATAGGGAGATTAGATTGTGAGCTCCTGGGGTCAGGGATGATGGGAGGGATACATTGTGTGATGGGGAGATTAGATTGTTAGCTCCTGGGGTCAGGGATGATGGGAGTGATACATTGTGTGTAATGTGGAGATTAAACTGTGAGCTCCTGGGGTCAGGGATGATAGGAGTGATACATTATGTGTGATGGCGAGATTAGATTGTGAGCTCCTTGGGTCAGGGATGATGGGAGTGATACATTGTGTGATGAGGAGATTAGATTGTGAGCTCCTGGCCTGAGGGATGATGGGAGTGATACATTGTGTGTGATGGGGAGATTAGACTGTGAGCTCTTGGGGTCGGGGATGATGTGAGTGATACATTATGTGTGATGGGAAGATTAGATTGTGAGCTCCTGGGGTCAGGTATGATGGGAGTAATACATTGTGTGTGATGGGGAGATTAGACTGTGAGCTCCTGGGGTCGGGGATGATGTGAGTGATACATTGTGTGTGATGGGGAGATTAGACTGTGAGCTCCTGGGGTCGGGGATGATGTGAGTGATACATTGTGTGTGATGGGGTGATTA